>NW_027590737.1:0-190200 GCF_964213995.1 Mustelus asterias
CTCATTGACAGGGGGCACTACTCATTGACAGGGGCACTCCTCATTGAAAGCGGGCATTCCTCATTGACAGCGGGCACTCCTCATTGACAGAGGGCACTCTTCATAGACGGGGGGGGGGAGAGACTCCTCGTTGTCAGGGGGCAGTCCTCATTGACATGGGGCAGTCCTCATTGACAGGGGGCACTCCTCTTTGACTGAGTGCACTCCTCATTGACAGGGGCACTCCTCTTTGACAGAGGGCACTCCAAATTGACAGGGGTCTCTCCTCATTGACAGGGGCACTCCTCATTGACAAGGGGCCCTCCTCATTGACAAGGGGCACTCCTCATTGGCAGAGGGCACTCCTCATTGACAGAGGGCACTCCTCATTGACAGAAGGCACTCCTCATTGACAGACGGCACTCCTCATTGACATTGGACACTCCCCATTGACGCGGGCACTCCTCATTGACAGGGGGCACTCCTCATTGACAGGGGGCACTCCTCATTGACAGGGGGCCCTCGTCATTGACGGGGCATTCCACATTGACAGCAGACACTCCTCCTTGAGAGGGGGTACTCCTCATTATCTGGACAGGCACTCCAAATTTACAGGGGTCACTCCTAATTTACAGGGGTCACTCCTCATTGACAGAGGGAACTCTTCATAGACGGGGGGGGGAGAGACTTCTCGTTGTCAGGGGGGACTCCTCATTGAGAGGCCGCATTCGTCATTGACGTGGGCGGGCACTGCTCATTGATGGGGGGGCACTCCTCATTGACAGAGGGCAGTCCTCATTGACAGAGGGCACTCCTCATTGACAGGGGGCACTCATCTTTGACAGGGGGCACTCCTAATTTACAGGGGGTACTCGTAATGGACAGTGGGCACTTCTCATTGACAGAGGGCACTCTTCATAGAGGGGGGGTTGGAGACATCTCGTTGTCAGGGGGCACTCCTCATTGACAAGGTGCATTCGTCATTGACGAGGGTGGGGCACTGCTCATTGATGGGGGGCACTCGTCATTGACAAGCGGCAGTCCTCCATGACAGAGGGCACTCCTCATTGACTGGGGGGACGTCCTCATTGACGAGGGCACTCCTCATTGACGGGGGCACTCTTCATTGACAGGGGGCAAACCTCATTGACAGGGGGCCCTCCTCGTTGACGGGGGGGGGGTCACTCCTCATTGACAGGGTCACTCCTCTTGGCCGGGGGGCACTCCTCATTGACAGGGTGCACTCCCCATTGACAGGGGGCCAACGTGATTGACGGGGCATTCCACATTGACAGCAGACACTCCTCATTGAGAGGGCTACTCCTCATTGACAAGGGGCAATCCTCATTGACAAGGGGCACTCCTCATTGGCAGAGGGCACTCCTCATTGCCAGATGGCATTCCTCATTGATAGACGGCACTCCTCATTGACAGAGGGCACTCCTCATTGACAGGGGGCTCTTCTCATTTACAGGGGGCACTCCTCATTGACAGAGGGCACTCCTCTTTGACAGGGGGCACTTCTCATTGATAGGGGGCACTCCTCATTGACAGAGGGCACTCCTCATTGACAGAAGGCACTCCTCTTTGACAGAGGGCAGTCATCATTGACAGGGGCACTCCTCATTGACAGGGGGCACTCGTCATTGACACGGGGCACTCCTCATTGACAGGGGGCCCTCCTCATTGACAGGGGGCCCTCCTCATTGACAGGGTTACTCCTCATTGACGGGGGGCACTCCTTGTTGGCGGGTGGGGCACTCCTCATTGATGGGGGGCCCTCCTAATTTGCAGAGGTGGCTCCTCATTGACGGTAGGGATGAGCCACTCCTCATTTACAGGTTCACTCCTGATTGACAGAGGGCACTCGTCATTGACAGAGGGCATTCCTCATTGACAAGGGTCACTCCTCATTGACAAGGGGCACTCCTCATTGAAAGAGGGCACTCCTCATTGACAGAGGGCACTCCTCTTTGACAGAGGGCAGTCCTCATTGACAAGGGGCACTCCTCATTGACAGCGGGCACTCCTCATTGACAGCGGGCACTCCTCATTGACAGAGGGCACTCTTCATAGACTGCGGGGGGGAGAGAGACTCCTCGTTGTCAGGGGGCAATCCTCATTGACATTGGACACTCCTCATTGACAGGGGGCACTCCTCATTGACAGGGGGCACTACTCATTGACAGGGGCACTCCTCATTGAAAACGGGCACTCCTCATTGACAGAGGGCACTCCTCATTGACAGAGGGAACTCTTCATAGACGGGGGGGGAGAGACTTCTCGTTGTCAGGGGGGACTCCTCATTGAGAGGCCGCATTCGTCATTGACGTGGGCGGGCACTGCTCATTGTTGGGGGGCACTCCTCATTGACAGAGGGCAGTCCTCATTGACAGAGGGCACTCCTCATTGACAGGGGGCACTCATCTTTGACAGGGGGCACTCCTAATTTACAGGGGGTACTCGTAATGGACAGTGGGCACTTCTCATTGACAGAGGGCACTCTTCATAGACGGGGGGGTTGGAGACATCTCGTTGTCAGGGGGCACTCCTCATTGACATGGGGCATTCCTCATTGACAGGGGGCACTCCTCTTTGACTGAGTGCACTCCTCATTGACAGGGGCACTCCTCTTTGACAGAGGGCACTCCAAATTGACAGGGGTCTCTCCTCATTGACAGGGGCACTCCTCATTGACAAGGGGCCCTCCTCATTGACAAGGGGCACTCCTCATTGGCAGAGGGCACTCCTCATTGACAGAGGGCACTCCTCATTGACAGAAGGCACTCCTCATTGACAGACGGCACTCCTCATTGACATTGGACACTCCCCATTGACGCGGGCACTCCTCATTGACAGGGGGCACTCCTCATTGACAGGGGGCACTCCTCATTGACAGGGGGCCCTCGTCATTGACGGGGCATTCCACATTGACAGCAGACACTCCTCCTTGAGAGGGGGTACTCCTCATTATCTGGGCAGGCACTCCAAATTTACAGGGGTCACTCCTAATTTACAGGGGTCACTCCTCATTGACAGGGGGCACTCCGCATTGACAGGGGGCACTACTCATTGACAGGGGTACTCCTCATTGACAGCGGGCACTCCTCATTGACAGCAGGCACTCCTCATTGACAGCGGGCACTCTTCGTAGACGGGGGGGCGGGGGGAGAGACTCCTCGTTGTCAGGGGGCACTCCTCATTGACATTGGACACTCCCCTTTGACAGGGGGCACTTCTCAATGACAGGGGGCACTACTCATTGACAGGGGCACTCCTCATTGAAAGCGGGCACTCCTCATTGACAGCGGGCACTCCTCATTTACAGAGGGCACTCTTCAGAGACGGGGGAGGGGAGAGACTCCTCGTTGTCAGGGGGCACTCCTCATTGAGAGGCCGTATTCGTCATTGAAGTGGGGGGATGACTGCTCATTGATAGGCTGCACTCCTCATTGACATAGGGCAGTCCTCATTGACAGAGGGCACTCCTCATTGACAGGGGGCACTCCTCTTTGACAGGGGGCACTCCTAAATGACAGGGGGTACTCGTCATGGACAGTGGGCACTTCTCCTTGACAGAGGGCAGTCTTCATAGACGGGGGGGTTGGAGACGCCTCGTTGTCAGGGGGCACTCCTCATTGACAGGGTGCATTCGTCATTGACGATGGTGGGGCACTGCTCATTGATGGGGGGCACTCCTCATTGTCAAGGGGCAGTCCACCATGACAGAGGGCACTCCTCATTGACTGGGGGGCAGTCCTCATTGACGGGGGCACTCCTCATTGACGGGGGCACTCCTCATTGACTGGGGGGCAGTCCTCATTGACGGGGGCACTCCTCATTGACGGGGGCACTCTTCATTGACAGGGGTACTCCTCAGTGACGGCGGGCCCCTCCTCATTGACGGAGGGGTCACTCCTCATTGACAGGGGGCACTCCTCATGGACACGGGGCACTCCTCCTAGATGGAAGGGGTACTCTTCATAGACGGCGCGGGCACACCCTTCATTGAAAGGGGGCACTCCTCCTTGACAGGGTCACTCCTCCTTGACAAGGTCACTCCTCATTAACAGGGAGCACTTCTCATTGGCAGAGGGCACTCCTCATTGACAGGGGCACTCCTCATTGACAGGGGCACTCCTCTTTGACAGGGGGCACTCCTAATTGACAGGGGGTACTCGTAATGGACAGTGGGCACTTCTCATTGACAGAGGGCAGTCTTCATAGACGGGGGGGTTTGGAGACTCCTCGTTGTCAGGGGGCAATCCTTATTGACAGGGTGCATTCGTCATTGAAGTGGGGGGAGGACTGCTCATTGATGGGGGGCACTCCTCATTGACATAGGGCAGTCCTCATTGACAGAGGGCAATCCTCATTGACAGGGGGCAATCCTCTTTGACAGGGGGCACTCCTAATTGACAGGGGGTACTCGTAATGGACAGTGGGCACTTCTCATTGACAGAGGGCAGTCTTCATAGACGGGGGGGTTGGAGACATCTCGTTGTCAGGGGGCACTCCTCATTGACAAGGTGCATTCGTCATTGACGAGGGTGGGGCACTGCTCATTGATGGGGGGCACTCGTCATTGACAAGGGGCAGTCCTCCATGACAGAGGGCACTCCTCATTGACTGGGGGGACGTCCTCATTGACGAGGGCACTCCTCATTGACGGGGGCACTCTTCATTGACAGGGGGCAAACCTCATTGACAGGGGGCCCTCCTCGTTGACGGGGGGGTCACTCCTCATTGACAGGGTCACTCCTCTTGGCCGGGGGGCACTCCTCATTGACAGGGTGCACTCCCCATTGACAGGGGGCCAACGTGATTGACGGGGCATTCCTCGTTGACAGCAGACACTCCTCATTGCGAGGGCTACTCCTCATTGACAAGGGGCAATCCTCATTGACAAGGGGCACTCCTCATTGACAGAGGGCACTCCTCATTGCCAGATGGCATTCCTCATTGATAGACGGCACTCCTCATTGACAGAGGGCACTCCTCATTGACAGGGGGCTCTTCTCATATACAGGGGGCACTCCTCATTGACAGAGGGCACTCCTCATTGACAGAGGGCACTCCTCTTTGACAGAGGGCACTTCTCATTGATAGGGGGCACTCCTCATTGACAGAGGGCACTCCTCATTGACAGAAGGCACACCTCATTGACTGGGGGGCAGTCATCATTGACGGGGGCACTCCTCATTGACAGGGGGCACTCTTCATTGACACGGGGCACTCCTCATTGACAGGGGGCCCTCCTCATTGACAGGGGGCCCTCCTCATTGACAGGGTTACTCCTCATTGACGGGGGGCAATCCTTGTTGGCGGGTGGGGCACTCCTCATTGATTGGGGGGCCCTCCTAATTTGCAGAGGTGGCTCCTCATTGACGGTAGGGATGAGCCACTCCTCATTTACAGGTTCACTCCTGATTGACAGAGGGCACTCGTCATTGACAGAGGGCATTCCTCATTGACAAGGGTCACTCCTCATTGACAAGGGGCACTCCTCATTGACAGAGGGCACTCCTCTTTGACAGAGGGCACTCCTCATTGACAGTGGACACTCCTCATTGACAGAGGGCACTCCTCATTGACAAGGGGCACTCCTCATTGACAGCGGGCACTCCTCATTGACAGCGGGCACTCCTCATTGACAGAGGGCACTCTTCGTAGACTGGGGGGGGGGAGAGACTCCTCGTTGTCAGGGGGCAATCCTCATTGACATTGGACACTCCTCATTGACAAGGGGCACTCCTCATTGACAGGGGGCACTACTCATTGACAGGGGCACTCCTCATTGAAAGCGGGCATTCCTCATTGACAGCGGGCACTCCTCATTGACAGAGGGCACTCTTCATAGACGGGGGGGGGGGGGGAGAGACTCCTCGTTGTCAGGGGGCAGTCCTCATTGACATGGGGCAGTCCTCATTGACAGGGGGCACTCCTCTTTGACTGAGTGCACTCCTCATTGACAGGGGCACTCCTCTTTGACAGAGGGCACTCCAAATTGACAGGGGTCTCTCCTCATTGACAGGGGCACTCCTCATTGACAAGGGGCCCTCCTCATTGACAAGGGGCACTCCCCATTGGCAGAGGGCACTCCTCATTGACAGAGGGCACTCCTCATTGACAGAAGGCACTCCTCATTGACAGACGGCACTCCTCATTGACATTGGACACTCCCCATTGACGCGGGCACTCCTCATTGACAGGGGGCACTCCTCATTGACAGGGGGCACTCCTCATTGACAGGGGGCCCTCGTCATTGACGGGGCATTCCACATTGACAGCAGACACTCCTCCTTGAGAGGGGGTACTCCTCATTATCTGGACAGGCACTCCAAATTTACAGGGGTCACTCCTAATTTACAGGGGTCACTCCTCATTGACAGAGGGAACTCTTCATAGACGGGGGGGGGGGAGAGACTTCTCGTTGTCAGGGGGGACTCCTCATTGAGAGGCCGCATTCGTCATTGACGTGGGCGGGCACTGCTCATTGATGGGGGGGCACTCCTCATTGACATAGGGCAGTACTCATTGACAGAGGGCACTCCTCATTGACAGGGGGCACTCATCTTTGACAGGGGGCACTCCTAATTTACAGGGGGTACTCGTAATGGACAGTGGGCACTTCTCATTGACAGAGGGCACTCTTCATAGACGGGGGGGTTGGAGACATCTCGTTGTCAGGGGGCACTCCTCATTGACAAGGTGCATTCGTCATTGACGAGGGTGGGGCACTGCTCATTGATGGGGGGCACTCGTCATTGACAAGCGGCAGTCCTCCATGACAGAGGGCACTCCTCATTGACTGGGGGGACGTCCTCATTGACGAGGGCACTCCTCATTGACGGGGGCACTCTTCATTGACAGGGGGCAAACCTCATTGACAGGGGGCCCTCCTCGTTGACGGGGGGGGGGTCACTCCTCATTGACAGGGTCACTCCTCTTGGCCGGGGGGCACTCCTCATTGACAGGGTGCACTCCCCATTGACAGGGGGCCAACGTGATTGACGGGGCATTCCACATTGACAGCAGACACTCCTCATTGAGAGGGCTACTCCTCATTGACAAGGGGCAATCCTCATTGACAAGGGGCACTCCTCATTGGCAGAGGGCACTCCTCATTGCCAGATGGCATTCCTCATTGATAGACGGCACTCCTCATTGACAGAGGGCACTCCTCCTTGACAGGGGGCTCTTCTCATTTACAGGGGGCACTCCTCATTGACAGAGGGCACTCCTCTTTGACAGGGGGCACTTCTCATTGATAGGGGGCACTCCTCATTGACAGAGGGCACTCCTCATTGACAGAAGGCACTCCTCTTTGACAGAGGGCAGTCATCATTGACAGGGGCACTCCTCATTGACAGGGGGCACTCGTCATTGACACGGGGCACTCCTCATTGACAGGGGGCCCTCCTCATTGACAGGGGGCCCTCCTCATTGACAGGGTTACTCCTCATTGACGGGGGGCACTCCTTGTTGGCGGGTGGGGCACTCCTCATTGATGGGGGGCCCTCCTAATTTGCAGAGGTGGCTCCTCATTGACGGTAGGGATGAGCCACTCCTCATTTACAGGTTCACTCCTGATTGACAGAGGGCACTCGTCATTGACAGAGGGCATTCCTCATTGACAAGGGTCACTCCTCATTGACAAGGGGCACTCCTCATTGAAAGAGGGCACTCCTCATTGACAGAGGGCACTCCTCTTTGACAGAGGGCAGTCCTCATTGACAAGGGGCACTCCTCATTGACAGCGGGCACTCCTCATTGACAGCGGGCACTCCTCATTGACAGAGGGCACTCTTCATAGACTGCGGGGGGGAGAGAGACTCCTCGTTGTCAGGGGGCAATCCTCATTGACATTGGACACTCCTCATTGACAGGGGGCACTCCTCATTGACAGGGGGCACTACTCATTGACAGGGGCACTCCTCATTGAAAACGGGCACTCCTCATTGACAGAGGGCACTCCTCATTGACAGAGGGAACTCTTCATAGACGGGGGGGGAGAGACTTCTCGTTGTCAGGGGGGACTCCTCATTGAGAGGCCGCATTCGTCATTGACGTGGGCGGGCACTGCTCATTGTTGGGGGGCACTCCTCATTGACAGAGGGCAGTCCTCATTGACAGAGGGCACTCCTCATTGACAGGGGGCACTCATCTTTGACAGGGGGCACTCCTAATTTACAGGGGGTACTCGTAATGGACAGTGGGCACTTCTCATTGACAGAGGGCACTCTTCATAGACGGGGGGGTTGGAGACATCTCGTTGTCAGGGGGCACTCCTCATTGACATGGGGCATTCCTCATTGACAGGGGGCACTCCTCTTTGACTGAGTGCACTCCTCATTGACAGGGGCACTCCTCTTTGACAGAGGGCACTCCAAATTGACAGGGGTCTCTCCTCATTGACAGGGGCACTCCTCATTGACAAGGGGCCCTCCTCATTGACAAGGGGCACTCCTCATTGGCAGAGGGCACTCCTCATTGACAGAGGGCACTCCTCATTGACAGAAGGCACTCCTCATTGACAGACGGCACTCCTCATTGACATTGGACACTCCCCATTGACGCGGGCACTCCTCATTGACAGGGGGCACTCCTCATTGACAGGGGGCACTCCTCATTGACAGGGGGCCCTCGTCATTGACGGGGCATTCCACATTGACAGCAGACACTCCTCCTTGAGAGGGGGTACTCCTCATTATCTGGGCAGGCACTCCAAATTTACAGGGGTCACTCCTAATTTACAGGGGTCACTCCTCATTGACAGGGGGCACTCCGCATTGACAGGGGGCACTACTCATTGACAGGGGTACTCCTCATTGACAGCGGGCACTCCTCATTGACAGCAGGCACTCCTCATTGACAGCGGGCACTCTTCATAGACGGGGGGGCGGGGGGAGAGACTCCTCGTTGTCAGGGGGCACTCCTCATTGACATTGGACACTCCCCTTTGACAGGGGGCACCTCTCAATGACAGGGGGCACTACTCATTGACAGGGGCACTCCTCATTGAAAGCGGGCACTCCTCATTGACAGCGGGCACTCCTCATTGACAGAGGGCACTCTTCATAGACGGGGGAGGGGAGAGACTCCTCGTTGTCAGGGGGCACTCCTCATTGAGAGGCGGTATTCGTCATTGAAGTGGGGGGATGACTGCTCATTGATATGCTGCACTCCTCATTGACATAGGGCAGTCCTCATTGACAGAGGGCACTCCTCATTGACAGGGGGCACTCCTCTTTGACAGGGGGCACTCCTAAATGACAGGGGGTACTCGTCATGGACAGTGGGCACTTCTCATTGACAGAGGGCAGTCTTCATAGACGGGGTGGTTGGAGACTCCTCGTTGTCAGGGGGCACTCCTCATTGACAGGGTGCATTCGTCATTGACGATGGTGGGGCACTGCTCATTGATGGGGGGCACTCCTCATTGTCAAGGGGCAGTCCACCATGACAGAGGGCACTCCTCATTGACTGGGGGGCAGTCCTCATTGACGGGGGCACTCCTCATTGACGGGGGCACTCCTCATTGACTGGGGGGCAGTCCACATTGACGGGGGCACTCCTCATTGACGGGGGCACTCTTCATTGACAGGGGTACTCCTCAGTGACGGCGGGCCCCTCCTCATTGACGGAGGGGTCACTCCTCATTGACAGGGGGCACTCCTCATGGACACGGGGCACTCCTCCTAGATGGAAGGGGTACTCTTCATAGACGGCGCGGGCACACCCTTCATTGAAAGGGGGCACTCCTCCTTGACAGGGTCACTCCTCCTTGACAAGGTCACTCCTCATTAACAGGGAGCACTTCTCATTGGCAGAGGGCACTCCTCATTGACAGGGGCACTCCTCATTGACAGGGGCACTACTCTTTGACAGGGGGCACTCCTAATTGACAGGGGGTACTCGTAATGGACAGTGGGCACTTCTCATTGACAGAGGGCAGTCTTCATAGACGGGGGGGTTGGAGACTCCTCGTTGTCAGGGGGCAATCCTTATTGACAGGGTGCATTCGTCATTGAAGTGGGGGGAGGACTGCTCATTGATGGGGGGCACTCCTCATTGACATAGGGCAGTCCTCATTGACAGAGGGCAATCCTCATTGACAGGGGGCAATCCTCTTTGACAGGGGGCACTCCTAATTGACAGGGGGTACTCGTAATGGACAGTGGGCACTTCTCATTGACAGAGGGCAGTCTTCATAGACGGGGAGGTTGGAGACTCCTCGTTGTCAGGTGGCACTCCTCATTGACAGGGTGCATTCGTCATTGACGATGGTGGGGCACTGCTCATTGATGGGGGGCACTCCTCATTGTCAAGGGGCAGTCCTCCATGACAGAGGGCACTCCTCATTGACTGGGGGGCAGTCCCCATTGACGGGGGCACTCCTCATTGACGGGGGCACTCTTCATTGACAGGGGGCACTCCTCATTGACAGGGGGCCCTCCTCATTGACAGGGGGCCCTCCTCATTGAGAGGGGTACTCCTCATTGACGGCGGGCCCATCCTCATTGACGGAGGGGTCACTCCTCATTGACAGGGGGCACTCCTCATGGACAGGGGGCACTCCTCATTGACAGGGAGCACTCCTCATTGACAGGGAGCACTCCTCATTGACAGGGAGCACTCCCCATTGACAGGGACCATTCGTCATTGACATCGGTGCACTGCCCATTTACAGGGTCACTCCTCATTGACAGGGGGCACTCCTCATTGACAGTGGGTACTCCTCATAGATGGAAGGGGTACTCTTCATAGACGGCGCGGGCACATCCTTCATTGAAAGGGGGCACTCCTTGACAGGGTCACTCCTCCTTGACAAGGTCACTCCTCATTAACAGGGAGCACTTCTCATTGGCAGAGGGCACTCCTCATTGACAGGGGCACTCCTCATTGACGGGGCACTCCTCATTGACAAGGGGCACTCCTCATTGATAAGGGGCACTCCTCATTAACAGAGGGCATTCCTCATTGACAGACGGCACTCCTCATTGACAGAGGGCACTCCTCATTGACAGGGGCACTCCTCATTGACAGGGGGCACTCCTCATTGACTGGGGGCCATCGTCACTGACGGGGCATTCCACATTGACAGCAGACATTCCTCATTGAGAGCGGGCACTTCTCATTGGCAGTGGGCACTCCTCATTGACAAGGGGCAATCCTCATTGACAGAGGGCACTCCTCATTGACAAGGGGCACTCCTCATTGATAAGGGGCACTCCTCATTGACTGAGGGCACTCCTCATTGACAGAGCGCACTCCTCATTGACAGAGGGCACTCCTCATTGAGAGGGGGCACTTCTCATTGACAGAGGGCACCCCTCATTGACAGATGCACTCCTCATTGACAGAGGGCACTCCTCATTGACAGGGGGTTCTCCTCATTGACAGGAGGCACTCCTCATTGACAAGGGGCACTCCTCATTGACAGCGGGCACTCCTCATTGACAGCGGGCACTCCTCATTGACAGAGGGCACTCTTCATAGACGGGGGGGGGGAGAGACTCCTCGTTGTCAGGGGGCACTCCTCATTGACATTGGACACTCCCCATTGACAGGGGGCGCTCCTCATTGACAGGGGGCACTCCTCATTGACAGGGGGCACTACTCATTGACAGGGGCACTCCTCATTGACAGAGGGCACTCCTCATTGACAGAGGGCACTCATCATAGACGGGGGGGGAGAGACTCCTCGTTGTCAGGGGGCACTCCTCATTGAGAGGCCGCATTCGTCATTGACGTGTGGGGGGGGGACTGCTCATTGATGGGGACACTCCTCATTGACAGAGGGCAATCCTCATTGACAGAGGGCACTCCTCATTGACAGGGGGCACTCCTCTTTGACAGGGGACACTCCTAATTGACAGCGGGTACTCGTAATGGACAGTGGGCTCTTCTCATTGACAGAGGGCACTGTTCCTCGACGGTGCGGGGGGGGGGGGAGGCACCTCGTTGTCAGGGGGCACTCCTCATTGACAGGGGGTACTTCTCATTGACAGGGGGCACTCCCCATTGACAGAGGGTACTCCTCATTGACAAAAGGCACTCCTCATTGACTGGGGGGCAGTCCTCATTGACGGGGCATTCCTCATTGACAAGGGGCACTCTTCATTTACACGGGGCACTCTTCATTGACAGGGGGCCCTCCTCATTGACAGCAGGCCCTCCTCACTCACAGGGTTACTCCGCATTGGCGGGGGCACTCCTCACTGAGAGGGGGCACTCCTCATGGAAAGGGGGCACTCCTCATTGACAGGGGGCATTGATCAATGACGGGGGGGGGGGGGGGGGCGCACTCCTCATTGATGGGGGGCCCTCCTAATTTTCAGAAATGGCTCCTCATTGACGGGAGGGAGGGGCCTCTCCTCATTTCCAGGTTCACTCCTGATTGACAGAGGGCACTTCTCATTGACAGAGGGCACTCCTCATTGACAGGAGGCGCTCCTCATTGACAGGGGCACTCCTCATTGACAGATGCACTCCTCATTGACAGAGGGCACTCCTCATTGACAGGGGTCTCTCCTCATTGACAAGAGGCACTCCTCATTGACAAGGGGAACTCCTCATTGACAGCGGGCACTCCTCATTGACAGCGGGCACTCCTCATTGACAGAGGGCACTCTTCATAGACTGGGGGGGAGAGACTCCTCGTTGTCAGGGGGCAATCCTCATTGACATTGGACACTCACCATTGACAGGGGGCGCTCCTCATTGACAGGGGGCACTCCTCATTGACAGGGGGCACTACCCATTGACAGGGGCATTCCTCATTGAAAGCGGGCACTCCTCATTGACAGCGGGCACTCCTCATTGACAGAGGGCACTCTTCATAGACGGGGGGGGGGGAGAGACTCCTCGTTGTCAGGGGGCACTCCTCATTGAGAGGCCGCATTCGTCATTGACGTGGGCGGGCACTGCTCATTGATGGGGGGCACTCCTCATTGACAGAGGGCAGTCCTCATTGACAGAGGGCACTCCTCATTGACAAGGTGCATTCGTCATTGACGAGGGTGGGGCACTGCTCATTGATGGGGGGCACTCGTCATTGACAAGGGGCAGTCCTCCATGACAGAGGGCACTCCTCATTGACTGGGGGGACGTCCTCATTGACGAGGGCACTCCTCATTGACGGGAGCACACTTTATTGACAGGGGGCAAACCTCATTGACAGGGGGCCCTCCTCGTTGACGGGGGGGTCACTCCTCATTGACAGCGTCACTCCTCTTGGCCGGGGGGCACTCCTCATTGACAGTGTGCACTCCCCATTGACAGGGGGCCAACGTGATTGACGGGGCATTCCACATTGACAGCAGACACTCCTCATTGCGAGGGCTACTCCTCATTGACAAGGGGCAATCCTCATTGACAAGGGGCACTCCTCATTGACAGAGGGCACTCCTCATTGCCAGATGGCATTCCTCATTGATAGACGGCACTCCTCATTGACAGAGGGCACTCCTCATTGACAGGGGGCTCCTCCCATTTACAGGGGGCACTCCTCATTGACAGAGGGCACTCCTCATTGACAGAGGGCACTCCTCTTTGACAGGGGGCAATTCTCATTGATAGGGGGCACTCCTCATTGACAGAGGGCACTCCTCATTGACAGATGGCACTCCTCATTGACTGGGGGGCAGTCATCATTGACGGGGGCACTCCTCATTGACAGGGGGCACTCTTCACTGACACGGGGCACTCCTCATTGACAGGGTGCCCTCCTCATTGACAGGGGGCCCTCCTCATTGACAGGGTTACTCCTCATTGACGGGGGGCACTCCTTGTTGGCGGGTGGGGCACTCCTCATTGATGGGGGGCCCTCCTAATTTGCAGAGGTGGCTCCTCATTGACGGTAGGGATGAGCCACTCCTCATTTACAGGTTCACTCCTGATTGACAGAGGGCACTTCTCATTGACAGAGGGCACTCCTCATTGACAGGGGTCTCTCCTCATTGACAAGAGGCACTCCTCATTGACAAGGGGAACTCCTCATTGACAGAGGGCACTCCTCATTGACAGCGGGCACTCCTCATTGACAGAGGGCACTCTTCATAGACTGGGGGGGAGAGACTCCTCGTTGTCAGGGGGCAATCCTCATTGACATTGGACACTCCCCATTGACAGGGGGCGCTCCTCATTGACAGGGGGCACTCCTCATTGACAGGGGGCACTACCCATTGACAGGGGCATTCCTCATTGAAAGCGGGCACTCCTCATTGACAGGGGGCCCTCCTCATTGACAGGGGGCCCTCGTCATTGACAGGGTTACTCCTCATTGACGGGGGGCACTCCTTGTTGGCGGGTGGGGCACTCCTCATTGATGGGGGGCCCTCCTAATTTGCAGAGGTGGCTCCTCATTGACGGTAGGGATGAGCCACTCCTCATTTACAGGTTCACTCCTGATTGACAGAGGGCACTCGTCATTGACAGAGGGCATTCCTCATTGACAAGGGTCACTCCTCATTGACAAGGGGCACTCCTCATTGAAAGAGGGCACTCCTCATTGACAGAGGGCACTCCTCTTTGACAGAGGGCACTCCTCATTGACAGTGGACACTCCTCATTGACAGAGGGCACTCCTCATTGACAAGGGGCACTCCTCATTGACAGCGGGCACTCCTCATTGACAGCGGGCACTCCTCATTGACAGAGGGCACTCTTCGTAGACTGGGGGTGGGGGAGAGACTCCTCGTTGTCAGGGGGCAATCCTCATTGACATTGGACACTCCTCATTGACAGGGGGCACTCCTCATTGACAGGGGGCACTACCCATTGACAGGGGCACTCCTCATTGAAAGCGGGCACTCCTCATTGACAGCGGGCACTCCTCATTGACAGAGGGCACTCTTCATAGACGGGGGGGGGGAGAGACTCCTCGTTGTCAGGGGGCAGTCCTCATTGAGAGGCCGCATTCGTCATTGACGTGGGCGGGCACTGCTCATTGATGGGGGGCACTCCTCATTGAATGAGGGCACTCCTCATTGACTGGGGGCACTCCTCTTTGACAGGGGGCACTCCTAATTGACAGGGGGTACTCGTAATGGACAGTGGGCACTTCACATTGACAGAGGGCACTCTTCATAGACGGTGGGGTTGGAGACATCTCGTTGTCAGGGGGCACTCCTCATTGACAAGGTGCATTCGTCATTGACGAGGGTGGGTCAATGCTCATTGATGGGGGGCACTCGTCATTGACAAGGGGCAGTCCTCATTGACGGAGGGCACTCCTCATTGACTGGGGGGACGTCCTCATTGACGGGTGCACTCCTCATTGACGGGGGCACTCTTCATTGACAGGGCGCACTCCTCATTGACAGGGGGCCCTCCTCGTTGACGGCGGGGGTCACTCCTCATTGACAGGGGGCACTTCTCATGGACAGGGGGCACTCCTCATTGACAGGGGGCACTCCCCATTGACAGGGGGCCATCGTCATTGACGGGGCATTCCACATTGACAGCAGACACTCCTCATTGAGAGGGCTACTCCTCATTGACAAGGGGCACTCCTCATTGACAGAGGGCACTCCTCATTGCCAGAGGGCATTCCTCATTGATAGACGGCACTCCTCATTGACAGAGGGCACTCCTCATTGACAGGGGGCTCTTCTCATTTACAGGGGGCACTCCTCATTGACAGAGGGCACTCCTCATTGACAGAGGGCACTCCTCGTTGACAGGGGGCACTTCCCATTGATAGGGGGCACTCCTCATTGACAGAGGGCACTCCTCATTGACAGAAGGCACTCCTCATTGACTGGGGGGCAGTCATCATTGACGGGGGCACTCCTCATTGACAGGGGGCGCTCTTCATTGACACGGGGCACTCCTCATTGACAGGGGGCCCTCCTCATTGACAGGGGGCCCTCCTCATTGACAGGGTTACTCCTCATTGACGGGGGGCACTCCTTGTTGGCGGGTGGGGCACTCCTCATTGATGGGGGGCCCTCCTAATTTGCAGAGGTGGCTCCTCATTGACGGTAGGGATGAGCCACTCCTAATTTACAGGTTCACTCCTGATTGACAGAGGGCACTCGTCATTGACAGAGGGCATTCCTCATTGACAAGGGTCACTCCTCATTGACAGGGGGCCCTCCTCGTTGACGGGGGTGGTCACTCCTCATTGACAGGGGGCACTTCTCATGGACAGGGGGCACTCCTCATTGACAGGGGGCACTCCCCATTGACAGGGGGCCATCGTCATTGACGGGGCATTCCACATTGACAGCAGACACTCCTCATCGAAGGGCTACTCCTCATTGACAAGGGGCACTCCTCATTGACAGAGGGCACTCCTCATTGCCAGAGGGCATTCCTCATTGATAGACGGCACTCCTCATTGACAGAGGGCACTCCTCATTGACAGGGGGCTCCTCTCATTTACAGGGGGCACTCCTCATTGACAGAGGGCACTCCTCATTGACAGAGGGCACTCCTCGTTGACAGGGGGCACTTCTCATTGATAGGGGGCACTCCTCATTGACAGAAGGCACTCCTCATTGACTGGGGGGCAGTCATCATTGACGGGGGCACTCCTCATTGACAGGGGGCACTCTTCATTGACACGGGGCACTCCTCATTGACAGGGGGCCCTCCTCATTGACAGGGGGCCCTCCTCATTGACAGTGTTACTCCTCATTGACGGGGGGCACTCCTTGTTGGCGGGTGGGGCACTCCTCATTGATGGGGGGCCCTCCTAATTTTCAGAGGTGGCTCCTCATTGACGGGAGGGATGAGCCACGCCTCATTTACAGGTTCACTCCTGATTGACAGAGGGCACTCGTCATTGACAGAGGGCATTCCTCATTGACAAGGGTCACTCCTCATTGACAGGGGGCCCTCCTCGTTGACGGGGGGGGAGTCACTCCTCATTGACAGGGGGCACTTCTCATGGACAGGGGGCACTCCTCATTGACAGGGGGCACTCCCCATTGACAGGGGGCCATCGTCATTGACGGGGCATTCCACATTGACAGCAGACACTCCTCATTGAGAGGGCTACTCCTCATTGACAGAGGGCACTCCTCATTGACAGAGGGCACTCCTCATTGCCAGAGGGCATTCCTCATTGACAAGGGTCACTCCTCATTGACAAGGGGCACTCCTCATTGAAAGAGGGAACTCCTCATTGACAGAGGGCACTCCTCTTTGACAGAGGGCACTCCTCATTGACAGTGGACACTCCTCATTGACAGAGGGCACTCCTCATTGACAAGGGGTACTCCTCATTGACAGCGGGCACTCCTCATTGACGGTGGGGCACTCCTCATTTATACGGTCGCTCCTCATTAACGGGGGCAGTCCTCATTGACAGGGGGCACTCCTCATGGACAGGGGGCACTCCTCATTGACAGGGAGCACTCCTCATTGACAGGGGGCACTCCCCATTGACAGGGACCATTCGTCATTGACAGGGGTGCACTGCTCATTTACAGGGTCACTCCTCATTGTCGGGGGCACTCCTCATTGACAGGGGGCACTCTTCATTGACAGGGGGTACTCATCATAGATGGAAGGGGTACTCTTCATAGACTGCGCGGGGGCACCCTTCATTGAAAGGGGGCACTCCTCCTTGACAGGGTCACTCATCCTTGACAGGGTCGCTCCTCATTAACAGGGAGCACTTCTCAGTGACAGGGGCACTCCTCATTGACAGGGGCATTCCTCATTGACAAGGGGAACTCCTCATTGACAGAGGGCACTCCTCATTAACAGAGTGCATTCCACATTGACAGCAGACACTCCTCATTGAAAGGGGTACTCCTCATTGACAAGGGGCACTACTCATTGACAAGGGGCAATCCTCATTGACAAGGGGCACTCCTCATTGACAGAGGGCGCTCCTCATTGACAGAGGGCACTCCTCATTGACAGCGGGCACTGCTCATTGACAGAGGGCACTCTTCATAGACGGGGGGGGGGGGGGGAGAGACTCAACGTTGTCAGGGGGCACTCCTCATTGAGAGGCCGCATTCGTCATTGACGTGTGGGGGGGGGGACTGCTCATTGATGGGGGCACTCCTCATTGACAGAGGGCAGTCATCATTGACAGAGGGAACTCCTCATTGACAGGGGGCACTCCTCTTTGACAGGGGGCACTCCTAATTGACATGGGGTACTCGTAATGGACAGTGGGCACTTCTCATTGACAGAGGGCACTCTTCATAGACGGGGGGCTTAGAGACATCTCGTTGTCAGAAGGCACTGCTGATTGACAAGGTGCATTCGTCATTGACGATGGTGGGGCACTGCTCATTGATGGGGGGCACTCCTCATTGACAAGGGGCACTCCTCTTTGACAGAGGGCACTCCTCATTGACAGGGGGTACTCCTCATAGATGGAAGGGGTACGCTTCATAGACGGCGCGGGGGCACCCTTCATTGAAAGGGGGCACTCCTCCTTGACAGGTTCACTCCTCCTTGACAGGGTCACTCCTCATTAACAGGGAGCACTTCTCATTGGCAGCGGGCATTCCTCATTGACAGCGGGCACTCCTCATTGACAGAGACCACTCTTCATAAACGGAGGGGGGGAGACTACTCGTTGTCGGGGGGCATTCCTCATTGACAGGGGGCCTTCGTCATTGACGAGGAGGGCGGGGTTCACTGCTCATTGATGAGGGGCACTCCTCATTGACAGAGGGCAGTCCTCATTGACAGAGGCCACTCCTCATTGGCAGGGGGCACTCCTCTTTGACAGGGGGCACTCCTAATTGACAGGGGGTACTCGTAATGGACAGTGGGCAGTTCTCATTGACAGAGGGCACTCTTCATAGACGGGGGGGTTGGAGACTCCTCGTTGTCAGGGGGCACTCCTCATTGACAGGGTGCATTCGTCATTGACGAGGGTGGGGCCCTGCTCATTGATGGGGGGCACAACTCATTGACAAGGGGCAGTCCTCCATGACAGAGGGCACTCCTCATTGACTGGGGGACAGTCCTCATTGACGGGGGCACTCCTCATTAACGGGGGCACTCTTCCTTGACAGGGGGCCCTCCTCATTGACAGGGTGCCCTCCTCATTGAGAGGGGTACTCCTCATTGACGGCTGGGCCCTCCTCATTGACGGAGGGGTCGCTCGTCATTGACAGGGGGCACTCCTCATGGACAGGGGGCACACCTCATTGACAGAAGGCACTCCTCATTGACAGACGGCACTCCTCATTGACATTGGACACTCCCCATTGACGGGGACGTCCTCATTGACGGGGACACTCCTCATTGACGGGGGCACTCTTCATTGAAAGGGGGCACTCCTCATTGACAGGGGGCCCTCCTCATTGACGGGGGTGGGTCACTCCTCATTGACAGGGGGCACTCCTCATGGACAGGGGACACTCCTCATTGACAGGGGGCAATCCTCATGGACAGGGGGCCATCGTCATTGACGGGGCATTCCACATTGACAGCAGACACTCCTCATTGAGATGGGTACTCCTCATTGACATGGGGCAATCCTCATTGACAAGGGGCACTCCTCATTGACAGAGGGCACTCCTCATTGACAGAAAGCACTCCTCACTGATTGGGGGGCAGTCTTCATTGACGGGGGCACTACTCATTGACAGGGGGCACTCTTCATTGACACGGGGCAATCCTCATTGCCAGGGGCCCCTCCTCATTGACAGGGGGGCCTCCTCATTTACAGGGTTACTCCTCATTGACGGGGGGGCATTCCTTATTGGCGGGTGGGGCACTCCTCATTGATGGGGGGGCCCTCCTAATTTGCAGAGGTGGCTCCTCATTGACGGTAGGGATGAGCCACTCCTCATTTACAGGTTCACTCCTGATTGACAGAGGGCACTCGTCATTGACCGAGGGCATTCCTCATTGACCGGGGCCTCTCCTCATTGACAGGATGCACTCCTCATTGACAAGGGGCACTCCTCATTGAAAAGGGGCACTCCTCATTGAAAGAGGGCACTCGTCATTGACAGAGGGCATTCCTCATTGACAAGGGTCACTCCTCATTGACAGGGGGCCCTCCTCGTTGACGGGGGGGGGGGTCACTCCTCATTGACAGGGGGCACTTCTCATGGACAGGGGGCACTCCTCATTGACAGGGGGCACTCCCCATTGACAGGGGGCCATCGTCATTGACGGGGCATTCCACATTGACAGCAGACACTCCTCATTGAGAGGGCTACTCCTCATTGACAGAGGGCACTCCTCATTGACAGAGGGCACTCCTCATTGCCAGAGGGCATTCCTCATTGATAGACGGCACTCCTCATTGACAGAGGGCACTCCTCATTGACAGGGGGCTCTTCTCATTGACAGGGGGCACTCCTCATTGACAGAGGGCACTCCTCGTTGACAGGGGGCACTTCTCATTGATAGGGGGCCCTCCTCATTGACAGAGGGCACTCCTCATTGACAGAAGGCACGCCTCATTGACTGGGGGGCAGTCATCATTGAAGGGGGCACTCCTCATTGACAGGGGGCACTCTTCATTGACACGGGGCACTCCTCATTGACAGGGGGCCCTCCTCATTGACAGGGGGCCCTCCTCATTGACAGGGTTACTCCTCATTGACGGGGGGCACTCCTTGTTGGCGGGTGGGGCACTCCTCATTGATGGGGGGCCCTCCTAATATGCAGAGGTGGCTCCTCATTGACGGTAGGGATGAGCCACTCCTCATTTACAGGTTCACTCCTGATTGAGAGAGGGCACTCGTCATTGACAGAGGGCATTCCTCATTGACAAGGGTCACTCCTCATTGACAAGGGGCACTCCTCATTGAAAGAGGGCACTCCTCATTGACAGAGGGCACTCCTCTTTGACAGAGGGCACTCCTCATTGACAGTGGACACTCCTCATTGACAGAGGGCACTCCTCATTGACAAGGGGTACTCCTCATTGACAGCGGGCACTCCTCATTGACAGCGGGCACTCCTCATTGATAGGGTGCCCTCTACATTGACAGTGGACACTCCTCATTGACAGGGGGCACTCTTCATTGACAGGGGGAACCCCTCATTGGCAGGGGTCATTCCGCATTGACAGCAGACACTCCTCATTGAGAGGGGGTACTCCTCATTGACGGGGCATGCACTCCCAATTTACAGGGTCACTCCTAATTTACAGGGGTCACGCCAAATATACAAGGGTCACTGCTCTTTGACAGGGGGTATTCCTCATTGACAGGGGTCACTACTCATTGGCAGTGGGCACTCCTCCGTGACCGGGGGCACTTCTCATTAAAAGAGGGCAGTACTCATTTACGGGGGTGGGGGGGGGGCAGAAGGGACACTCCTCATTGACTGGGGGCACTCCTCATCGACCTGGGGCACTCTTCAAAGATGGGGGGGAGGGGCACTCCTCCTTGACAGGGGGCACTCCTCATTGACAGGGGGCTTTCGTCATTGACGGGGGGGGGGGGGGCACTGCACATTGATGGGGGGCACTCCTAATTTACAGCGGTCACTCCTCATTGACGGTGGGGCACTCCTCATTTATACGGTCGCTCCTCATTGACGGGGGCAGTCCTCATTGACAGGGGGCACTCCTCATGGACAGGGGGCACTCCTCATTGACAGGGAGCACTCCTCATTGACAGGGGGCACTCCCCATTGACAGGGACCATTCGTCATTGACAGGGGTGCACTGCTCATTTACAGGGTCACTCCTCATTGTCGGGGGCACTCCTCATTGACAGGGGGCACTCTTCATTGACAGGGGGTACTCATCATAGATGGAAGGGGTACTCTTCATAGACTGCGCGGGGGCACCCTTCATTGAAAGGGGGCACTCCTCCTTGACAGGGTCACTCATCCTTGACAGGGTCGCTCCTCATTAACAGGGAGCACTTCTCAGTGACAGGGGCACTCCTCATTGACAGGGGCACTCCTCATTGACAAGGGGAACTCCTCATTGACAGAGGGCACTCCTCATTAACGGAGTGCATTCCACATTGACAGCAGACACTCCTCATTGAAAGGGGTACTCCTCATTGACAAGGGGCACTACTCATTGACAAGGGGCAATCCTCATTGACAAGGGGCACTCCTCATTGACAGAGGGCACTCCTCATTGACAGAGGGCACTCCTCATTGACAAGGGGCACTCCTGATTGACAGCGGGCACTCCTCATTGACAGCGGGCACTCCTCATTGACAGAGGGCACTCTTCATAGACTGGGGGGGGGGAGAGACTCCTCGTTGTCAGGGGGCAATCCTCATTGACATTGGACACTCCCCATTGACAGGGGGCGCTCCTCATTGACAGGGGGCACTCCTCATTGACAGGGCGCACTACTCATTGACAGGGGCACTCCTCATTGAAAGCGGGCACTCCTCATTGACAGCGTGCATTCCTCATTGACAGAGGGCACTCTTCATAGACGGGGGGGGAGAGACTCCTCGTTGTCAAGGGGCACTGCTCATTGAGAGGCCGCATTCGTCATTGACGTGTGGGGGGGGGACTGCTCATTGATGGGGGGCACTCCTCATTGACAGAGGGCAGTCCACATTGACAGAGGCCACACCTCATTGACAGGGGGCACTCCTCTTTGACAGGGGGCACTCCTAATTGACAGGGGGTACTCGTAATGGACAGTGGGCACTTCTCATTGACAGAGGGCACTCTTCATAGACGGGGGGGTTGGAGACTCCTCGTTGTCAGGGGGCACTCCTCATTGACAGGGTGCATTCGTCATTGACGAGGGTGGGGCCCTGCTCATTGATGGGGGGCACTCCTCATTGACAAGGGGCAGTCCTCCATGACAGAGGGCACTCCTCATTGACTGGGGGGCAGTCCTCATTGACGGGGGCACTCCTCATTGCCGGAGACACTCTTCCTTGACATGGGGCCCTCCCCATTGAGAGGGGTACTCCTCATTGACGGCGGGGCCCTCCTCATTGACGGAGGGGTCACTCATCATTGACAGAGGGCACTCCTCATGGACAGGGGGCACACCGCATTGACAGACGGCACTCCTCATTGACAGACGGCACTCCTCATTGACATTGGACACTCCCCATTGACCGGGACGTCCTCATTGACGGGGGCACTCCTCATTGACGGGGGCACTCTTCATTGAAAGGGGGCACTCCTCATTGAAAGGGGGCCCTCCTCATTGACGGGGATGGGTCACTCCTCATTGACAGGGGGCACTCCTCATGGACAGGGGGCACTCCTCATTGACAGGGGGCACTCATAGAACATAGAACATAGAACATTACAGCGCAGTACAGGCCCTTCGGCCCACGATGTTGCACCGACCAGTTAAAAAAAAACTGTGACCCTCCAACCTAAACCAATTTCTTTTCGTCCATGAACCTATCTACGGATCTCTTAAACGCCCCCAAACTAGGCGCATTTACAACTGATGCTGGCAGGGCATTCCAATCCCTCACCACCCTCTGGGTAAAGAACCTACCCCTGACATCGGTTCTATAACTACCCCCCCTCAATTTAAAGCCATGCCCCCTCGTGCTGGATTTCTCCATCAGAGGAAAAAGGCTATCACTATCCACCCTATCTAAACCTCTAATCATCTTATATGTTTCAATAAGATCCCCTCTTAGCCGCCGCCTTTCCAGCGAAAACAATCCCAAATCCCTCAGCCTCTCCTCATAGGATCTCCCCTCCATACCAGGCAACATCCTGGTAAACCTCCTCTGCACCCTCTCCAAAGCCTCCACATCCTTCCTGTAATGTGGGGACCAGAACTGCACACAGTACTCCAAGTGCGGCCGCACCAGAGTTGTGTACAGTTGCAACATAACGCTACGACTCCTAAATTCAATCCCCCTACCAATAAACGCCAATACACCATATGCCTTCTTAACAACCTTATCTACTTGATTCCCAACTTTCAGGGATCTATGCACACCTACACCTAGATCCCTCTGCTCCTCCACACTATTCAAAGTCCTCCCGTTAGCCCTATACTCAACACATCTGTTATTCCTACCAAAGTGAATTACCTCACACTTCTCCGCATTAAACTCCATCCGCCACCTCTCGGCCCAACTTTGCAACCTGTCTAAGTCTTCCTGCAAACTACGACACCCTTCCTCACTGTCTACTACACCACCGACTTTGGTGTCATCAGCAAATTTGCTAATCCACCCAACTATACCCTCATCCAGATCATTAATAAATATTACAAACAGCAGTGGCCCCAAAACAGATCCCTGAGGTACACCACTTGTAACCGCACTCCATGATGAATATTTACTATCAACCACCACCCTCTGTTTCCTATCCGCTAGCCAATTCCTGATCCAATTTCCTAGATCACCCCCAATCCCATACATCTGCATTTTCTGCAGAAGCCTACCATGGTGAACCTTATCAAACGCCTTACTAAAATCCATATATACCACGTCCACTGCCTTGCCCCCATCCACCTCCTTGGTCACTTTCTCAAAAAACTCAATAAGGTTAGTAAGGCACGACCTACCTGCCACAAAACCATGCTGACTATCACCTATCAATTCATTACTCTCCAAATAACTATAAATCCTATCCCTTATAATTTTTTCCAACATCTTGCCGACAACAGAAGTGAGACTCACCGGTCTATAATTCCCGGGGAAGTCTCTGTTCCCCTTCTTAAACAATGGGACAACATTCGCTAACCTCCAATCTTCTGGTACTATACCAGAGGCCAACGACGACCTGAAGATCAGAGCCAGAGGCTCTGCAATCACTTCTCTTGCCTCCCAGAGAATCCTTGGATAAATCCCATCCGGACCAGGGGATTTATCTATTTTCAGACCCTCCAGAATATCCTGCACATCCTCCTTATCAACTGTAATACTGTCTATTCTACTCCCCTGCAACCCAGTGTCCTCCTCAGCAATATTCATGTCCCCTTGCGTGAACACCGAAGAGAAATATTGGTTCAATGCTTCACCAATCTCCTCCGGTTCCACACATAACTTCCCTCTGCCATCTATAACTGGCCCTAAACTTGCCCTAACCAACCTTCTGTTCTTGTCATACCTATAGAACGCCTTAGGATTCTCTTTCACCCTATCCGCCAAAGTCTTCTCATGTCCCCTTTTAGCCCTTCTAAGCTCGCTCTTCAACTCCCTCTTAGCCAATCTAAAGCTTTCTAGTGCACTACCCGAGTGCTCACGTCTCATCCGAACATAAGCCTCCTTTTTCTTTTTAACCAACAAAGAAACTTTTTTGGTGCACCACGGTTCCCTAGCCCTACCAATTCCTCCTTGCCTGACAGGGACATACCTATCACAGACTCGCAGTAGCTGCTCCTTGAAAAAACTCCACATGTCGGACGTTCCCAGTCCCTGTAATCTCCTAGTCCAACCTATGTTTCCTAATTGGACAGGGGGCCATCGTCATTAACGGGGCATTCCACATTGACAGCAGACACTCCTCATTGAGAGGGGTACTCCTCATTGACAAGGGGCAATCCTCATTGACAAGGGGCACTCCTCATTGACAGAGGGCACTCCTCATTGCCAGAGGGCATTCCTCATTGATAGACGGCACTCCTCATTGACAGAGGGCACTCCTCATTGAGAGAGGGCACTCGTCATTGAGAGAGGGCACTACTCTTTGACAGGGGGCACTTCTCATTGACAGGGGGCACTCCTCATTGACAGAAGGCACTCCTCATTGATTGGGGGGCAGTCTTCATTGACGGGGGCACTACTCATTGACAGGGGGCACTCTTCATTGACACGGGGCAATCCTCATTGCAAGGGGGCCCTCCTCATTGACAGGGGGCCATCCTCATTTACAGGGTTACCCCTCATTGACGGGGGGCACTCCATATTGGCGGGTGGGGCACGCCTCATTGATGGGGGGCCCACCTAATTTGCAGAGGTGGCTCCTCATTGACGGTAGGGATGAGCCACTCCTCATTTACAGGTTCACTCCTGATTGACAGAGGGCACTCGTCATTGACAGAGGGCATTCCTCATTGACAGGGGGCTCTCCTCATTGACAGGAGGCACTCCTCATTGACAAGGGGCACTGCTCATTGACACGGGGCACTCTTCATTGAAAGAAGGCACTCCTCATTGACAGAGGACACTCCTCATTGACAGAGGGCACTCGTCATTGAAAGAGGGCACTCCTCATTGACAGAGGGCACTCCTCATTGACAGTGGACATACCTCATTGACAGGGGGCACTCCTCTTTGACAGTGGGCATTCTTCATTGACAGCGGGCACTCCTCATTGATAGGGTGCCCTCTACATTGACAGTGGACACTCCTCATTGACAGGGGGCACTCTTCATTGACAGGGGGAATCCCTCATTGGCAGGGGTCATTCCGCATTGACAGCAGACACTCCTCATTGACAGGGGGCACTCCTCTTTGACTGAGTGCACGCCTCATTGACAGGGGCACTCCTCTTTGACAGAGGGCACTCCAAATTGACAGGGGTCTCTCCTCATTGACAGGGGCACTCCTAATTGACAAGGGGCACTCCTCATTGACATGGGGCAGTCCTCATTGACAGGGGGCACTCCTCTTTGACTGGGTGCACGCCTCATTGACAGGGGCACTCCTCTTTGACAGAGGGCACTCCAAATTGACAGGGGTCTCTCCTCATTGACAGGGGCACTCCTCATTGACAAGGGGCACTCCTCATTGACAAGGGGCACTCCTCATTGGCAGAGGGCACTCCTCATTGAGAGAGGGCACACCTCATTGACAGAAGGCACTCCTCATTGACAGACGGCACTCCTCATTGACATTAGACACTCCCCATTGACGGGGGCAACCTCATTGACAGGGCGCACTGCTCATTGACAGGGGGCACTCCTCATTGAAAGGGGGCCCTCGTCATTGACGGGGCATTCCACATTGACAGCAGACACTCCTCCTTGAGAGGGGTACTCCTCATTGACTGGGCAGGCACTCCAAATTTACAGGGGGGACTTCTCATTGACAGGGGGCACTACTCATTGACAGGGGCACTCGTCATTGAAAGCGGGCACTCCTCATTGACGGGGGGGGGAGAGTCTCCTCGTTGTCAGGGGGCCTCATTGAGAGGCCGCATTCGTCATTGACGTGTGGGGGGGGACTGCTCATTGATGGGGGGCACTCCTCATTGACAGAGGGCAATCCTCATTGACAGAGGGCACTCCTCATTGACAGGGGGCACTCCTCTTTGACAGGGGGCACTCCTAATTGACAGGGGGTACTCGTAATGGACAGTGGGCACTTCTCATTGACAGAGGGCACTATTCATAGACGGGGGGGTTGGAGACATCTCGTTGTCAGGGGGCACTCTCATTGACAAGGTGCATTCGTCATTGACGAGGGTGGGGCACTGCTCATTGATGGGGGGCGCTCCGCATTGACAAGGGGCAGTCCTCCATGAAAGAGGGCACTCCTCATTGACTGGACGGCAGTCCTCATCGACTTGGGGCACTCTTCAAAGATGGGGGGGAGGGGCACCCCTCCTTGACAGGGGGTACTCCTCATTGACAGGGGGCTTTCGTCATTGACGAGGGGGGGGGCACTGCACATTGATGGGGGGCACTCCTAATTTACAGCGGTCACTCCTCATTGACAGGGGGCACTCCTCATGGACAGGGAGCACTCCTCATTGACAGGGAGCACTCCTCATTGACAGGGAGCACTCCCCATTGACAGGGAGCACTCCTCATTGACAGGGACCATTCGTCATTGACAGGGGAGCACTGCTCATTTACAGGGTCACTCCTCATTGGCGGGGTCACTCCTCATTGGCGGGGGCACTCCTCATTGACAGGGGGCACTCTTCATTGACAGGGGGTACTCCTCATAGATGGAAGGGGTACTCTTCATAGACGGCGCGTGGGCACCCTTCATTGAAAGGGGGCACTCTTCCTTGACAGGGTCACTCCTCCTTGACAGGGTCAATCCTCATTAACAGGGAGCACTTCGCATTGGCAGCGGGCACTCCTCATTGACAGCGGGCACTCCTCATTGACAGAGGGCACTCTTTATATACGGGGGGGGGGGAGACTCCTCGTTGTCGGGGGGCACTCCTCATTGACAGGGGGCCCTCGTCATTGACGAGGGGGGGGGCACTGCTCATTGATGAGGGGCACTCCTCACTGACAGAGCGCAGTCCTCATTGACAGAGGGCACTCATCATTGACAGGGGGCACTCCTCTTTGACAGGGGGCACTCCTAATTGACAGGGGCTACTCGTAATGGACAGTGGGCACTTCTCGTTGACAAAGGGCACTCTTCATAGACGGGTGGGGGGAGACTCCCCGTTGTTAGGGGACACTCCTCATTGACAGGGTGCATTCGTCATTGCCGAGGGGGTGGTACTGCTCATTGATGGGGGGCACTCCTCATTGACATGGGGCAGTCCTCATTGACAGGGGGCTCTCCTCTTTGACTGAGTGCACTCCTCATTGACAGGGGCACTCCTCTATGACAGAGGGCACTCCAAATTGACAGGGGTCTCTCCTCATTGACAGGGGCACTCCTCATGGACAAGGGGCACTCCTCATTGACAAGGGGCACTCCTCATTGGCAGAGGGCACTCCTCATTGACAGAGGGCGCACCTCATTGACAGAAGGCACTCCTCATTGACAGACGGCACTCCTCATTGACATTGGACACTCCCCATTGACGGGGGCACTCCTCATTGATAGGGGGCACTCCTCATTGACAGGGGGCACTCTTCATTGAAAGGGGGCCCTCGTCATTGACGGGGCATTCCACATTGACAGCAGACACTCCTCCTTGTGGGGTGGTACTCCTCATTGTCTGGGCAGGCACTCCACATTTATTGGGGTCACTCCTAATTTACAGGGGTCACTCCGAATTTACAAGGTTCACTCTTCATTGACAGGGTGCACTCCTCCTTGACAGGGGGCACTACTCATTGACAGGGGCACTCGTCATTGACAGCGGGCACTCCTCATTGACAGAAGGCACTCCTCATGGATTGGGGGGCAGTCTTCATTGACGGGGGCACTACTCATTGACAGGGGGCACTCTTCATTGACACGGGGCAATCCTCATTGCCAGGGGCCCCTCCTCATTGACAGGGGGGCCTCCTCATTTACAGGGTTACTCCTCATTGACGGGGGGGCATTCCTTATTGGCGGGTGGGGCACTCCTCATTGATGGGGGGGCCCTCCTAATTTGCAGAGGTGGCTCCTCATTGACGGTAGGGATGAGCCACTCCTCATTTACAGGTTCACTCCTGATTGACAGAGGGCACTCGTCATTGACCGAGGGCATTCCTCATTGACCGGGGCCTCTCCTCATTGACAGGATGCACTCCTCATTGACAAGGGGCACTCCTCATTGAAAAGGGGCACTCCTCATTGAAAGAGGGCACTCGTCATTGACAGAGGGCATTCCTCATTGACAAGGGTCACTCCTCATTGACAGGGGGCCCTCCTCGTTGACGGGGGGGGGGGGGTCACTCCTCATTGACAGGGGGCACTTCTCATGGACAGGGGGCACTCCTCATTGACAGGGGGCACTCCCCATTGACAGGGGGCCATCGTCATTGACGGGGCATTCCACATTGACAGCAGACACTCCTCATTGAGAGGGCTACTCCTCATTGACAGAGGGCACTCCTCATTGACAGAGGGCACTGCTCATTGCCAGAGGGCATTCCTCATTGATAGACGGCACTCCTCATTGACAGAGGGCACTCCTCATTGACAGGGGGCTCTTCTCATTGACAGGGGGCACTCCTCATTGACAGAGGGCACTCCTCGT
Organism: Mustelus asterias; assembly: GCF_964213995.1. Classification (NCBI taxonomy): domain Eukaryota; kingdom Metazoa; phylum Chordata; class Chondrichthyes; order Carcharhiniformes; family Triakidae; genus Mustelus; species Mustelus asterias. The sequence goes on from NW_027590737.1 coordinate 29,663, forward strand.
TGACAGGGGGCACTTCTCATTGATAGGGGGCCCTCCTCATTGACAGAGGGCACTCCTCATTGACAGAAGGCACGCCTCATTGACTGGGGGGCAGTCATCATTGAAGGGGGCACTCCTCATTGACAGGGGGCACTCTTCATTGACACGGGGCACTCCTCATTGACAGGGGGCCCTCCTCATTGACAGGGGGCCCTCCTCATTGACAGGGTTACTCCTCATTGACGGGGGGCACTCCTTGTTGGCGGGTGGGGCACTCCTCATTGATGGGGGGCCCTCCTAATATGCAGAGGTGGCTCCTCATTGACGGTAGGGATGAGCCACTCCTCATTTACAGGTTCACTCCTGATTGACAGAGGGCACTCGTCATTGACAGAGGGCATTCCTCATTGACAAGGGTCACTCCTCATTGACAAGGGGCACTCCTCATTGAAAGAGGGCACTCCTCATTGACAGAGGGCACTCCTCTTTGACAGAGGGCACTCCTCATTGACAGTGGACACTCCTCATTGACAGAGGGCACTCCTCATTGACAAGGGGTACTCCTCATTGACAGCGGGCACTCCTCATTGACAGCGGGCACTCCTCATTGATAGGGTGCCCTCTACATTGACAGTGGACACTCCTCATTGACAGGGGGCACTCTTCATTGACAGGGGGAACCCCTCATTGGCAGGGGTCATTCCGCATTGACAGCAGACACTCCTCATTGAGAGGGGGTACTCCTCATTGACGGGGCATGCACTCCCAATTTACAGGGTCACTCCTAATTTACAGGGGTCACGCCAAATATACAAGGGTCACTGCTCTTTGACAGGGGGTATTCCTCATTGACAGGGGTCACTACTCATTGGCAGTGGGCACTCCTCCGTGACCGGGGGCACTTCTCATTAAAAGAGGGCAGTACTCATTTACGGGGGTGGGGGGGGGCAGAAGGGACACTCCTCATTGACTGGGGGCACTCCTCATCGACCTGGGGCACTCTTCAAAGATGGGGGGGAGGGGCACTCCTCCTTGACAGGGGGCACTCCTCATTGACAGGGGGCTTTCGTCATTGACGGGGGGGGGGGGGCACTGCACATTGATGGGGGGCACTCCTAATTTACAGCGGTCACTCCTCATTGACGGTGGGGCACTCCTCATTTATACGGTCGCTCCTCATTGACGGGGGCAGTCCTCACTGACAGGGGGCACTCCTCATGGACAGGGGGCACTCCTCATTGACAGGGAGCACTCCTCATTGACAGGGGGCACTCCCCATTGACAGGGACCATTCGTCATTGACAGGGGTGCACTGCTCATTTACAGGGTCACTCCTCATTGTCGGGGGCACTCCTCATTGACAGGGGGCACTCTTCATTGACAGGGGGTACTCATCATAGATGGAAGGGGTACTCTTCATAGACTGCGCGGGGGCACCCTTCATTGAAAGGGGGCACTCCTCCTTGACAGGGTCACTCATCCTTGACAGGGTCGCTCCTCATTAACAGGGAGCACTTCTCAGTGACAGGGGCACTCCTCATTGACAGGGGCACTCCTCATTGACAAGGGGAACTCCTCATTGACAGAGGGCACTCCTCATTAACAGAGTGCATTCCACATTGACAGCAGACACTCCTCATTGAAAGGGGTACTCCTCATTGACAAGGGGCACTACTCATTGACAAGGGGCAATCCTCATTGACAAGGGGCACTCCTCATTGACAGAGGGCACTCCTCATTGACAGAGGGCACTCCTCATTGACAAGGGGCACTCCTGATTGACAGCGGGCACTCCTCATTGACAGCGGGCACTCCTCATTGACAGAGGGCACTCTTCATAGACTGGGGGGGGGGAGAGACTCCTCGTTGTCAGGGGGCAATCCTCATTGACATTGGACACTCCCCATTGACAGGGGGCGCTCCTCATTGACAGGGGGCACTCCTCATTGACAGGGCGCACTACTCATTGACAGGGGCACTCCTCATTGAAAGCGGGCACTCCTCATTGACAGCGTGCATTCCTCATTGACAGAGGGCACTCTTCATAGACGGGGGGGGAGAGACTCCTCGTTGTCAAGGGGCACTGCTCATTGAGAGGCCGCATTCGTCATTGACGTGTGGGGGGGGGACTGCTCATTGATGGGGGGCACTCCTCATTGACAGAGGGCAGTCCACATTGACAGAGGCCACACCTCATTGACAGGGGGCACTCCTCTTTGACAGGGGGCACTCCTAATTGACAGGGGGTACTCGTAATGGACAGTGGGCACTTCTCATTGACAGAGGGCACTCTTCATAGACGGGGGGGTTGGAGACTCCTCGTTGTCAGGGGGCACTCCTCATTGACAGGGTGCATTCGTCATTGACGAGGGTGGGGCCCTGCTCATTGATGGGGGGCACTCCTCATTGACAAGGGGCAGTCCTCCATGACAGAGGGCACTCCTCATTGACTGGGGGGCAGTCCTCATTGACGGGGGCACTCCTCATTGCCGGAGACACTCTTCCTTGACATGGGGCCCTCCCCATTGAGAGGGGTACTCCTCATTGACGGCGGGGCCCTCCTCATTGACGGAGGGGTCACTCATCATTGACAGAGGGCACTCCTCATGGACAGGGGGCACACCGCATTGACAGACGGCACTCCTCATTGACAGACGGCACTCCTCATTGACATTGGACACTCCCCATTGACCGGGACGTCCTCATTGACGGGGGCACTCCTCATTGACGGGGGCACTCTTCATTGAAAGGGGGCACTCCTCATTGAAAGGGGGCCCTCCTCATTGACGGGGATGGGTCACTCCTCATTGACAGGGGGCACTCCTCATGGACAGGGGGCACTCCTCATTGACAGGGGGCACTCATAGAACATAGAACATAGAACATTACAGCGCAGTACAGGCCCTTCGGCCCACGATGTTGCACCGACCAGTTAAAAAAAAAAAACTGTGACCCTCCAACCTAAACCAATTTCTTTTCGTCCATGAACCTATCTACGGATCTCTTAAACGCCCCCAAACTAGGCGCATTTACAACTGATGCTGGCAGGGCATTCCAATCCCTCACCACCCTCTGGGTAAAGAACCTACCCCTGACATCGGTTCTATAACTACCCCCCCTCAATTTAAAGCCATGCCCCCTCGTGCTGGATTTCTCCATCAGAGGAAAAAGGCTATCACTATCCACCCTATCTAAACCTCTAATCATCTTATATGTTTCAATAAGATCCCCTCTTAGCCGCCGCCTTTCCAGCGAAAACAATCCCAAATCCCTCAGCCTCTCCTCATAGGATCTCCCCTCCATACCAGGCAACATCCTGGTAAACCTCCTCTGTACCCTCTCCAAAGCCTCCACATCCTTCCTGTAATGTGGGGACCAGAACTGCACACAGTACTCCAAGTGCGGCCGCACCAGAGTTGTGTACAGTTGCAACATAACGCTACGACTCCTAAATTCAATCCCCCTACCAATAAACGCCAATACACCATATGCCTTCTTAACAACCTTATCTACTTGATTCCCAACTTTCAGGGATCTATGCACACCTACACCTAGATCCCTCTGCTCCTCCACACTATTCAAAGTCCTCCCGTTAGCCCTATACTCAACACATCTGTTATTCCTACCAAAGTGAATTACCTCACACTTCTCCGCATTAAACTCCATCCGCCACCTCTCGGCCCAACTTTGCAACCTGTCTAAGTCTTCCTGCAAACTACGACACCCTTCCTCACTGTCTACCACACCACCGACTTTGGTGTCATCAGCAAATTTGCTAATCCACCCAACTATACCCTCATCCAGATCATTAATAAATATTACAAACAGCAGTGGCCCCAAAACAGATCCCTGAGGTACACCACTTGTAACCGCACTCCATGATGAATATTTACTATCAACCACCACCCTCTGTTTCCTATCCGCTAGCCAATTCCTGATCCAATTTCCTAGATCACCCCCAATCCCATACATCTGCATTTTCTGCAGAAGCCTACCATGGTGAACCTTATCAAACGCCTTACTAAAATCCATATATACCACGTCCACTGCCTTGCCCCCATCCACCTCCTTGGTCACTTTCTCAAAAAACTCAATAAGGTTAGTAAGGCACGACCTACCTGCCACAAAACCATGCTGACTATCACCTATCAATTCATTACTCTCCAAATAACTATAAATCCTATCCCTTATAATTTTTTCCAACATCTTGCCGACAACAGAAGTGAGACTCACCGGTCTATAATTCCCGGGGAAGTCTCTGTTCCCCTTCTTAAACAATGGGACAACATTCGCTAACCTCCAATCTTCTGGTACTATACCAGAGGCCAACGACGACCTGAAGATCAGAGCCAGAGGCTCTGCAATCACTTCTCTTGCCTCCCAGAGAATCCTTGGATAAATCCCATCCGGACCAGGGGATTTATCTATTTTCAGACCCTCCAGAATATCCTGCACATCCTCCTTATCAACTGTAATACTGTCTATTCTACTCCCCTGCAACCCAGTGTCCTCCTCAGCAATATTCATGTCCCCTTGCGTGAACACCGAAGAGAAATATTGGTTCAATGCTTCACCAATCTCCTCCGGTTCCACACATAACTTCCCTCTGCCATCTATAACTGGCCCTAAACTTGCCCTAACCAACCTTCTGTTCTTGTCATACCTATAGAACGCCTTAGGATTCTCTTTCACCCTATCCGCCAAAGTCTTCTCATGTCCCCTTTTAGCCCTTCTAAGCTCGCTCTTCAACTCCCTCTTAGCCAATCTAAAGCTTTCTAGTGCACTACCCGAGTGCTCACGTCTCATCCGAACATAAGCCTCCTTTTTCTTTTTAACCAACAAAGAAACTTTTTTGGTGCACCACGGTTCCCTAGCCCTACCAATTCCTCCTTGCCTGACAGGGACATACCTATCACAGACTCGCAGTAGCTGCTCCTTGAAAAAACTCCACATGTCGGACGTTCCCAGTCCCTGTAATCTCCTAGTCCAACCTATGTTTCCTAATTGGACAGGGGGCCATCGTCATTAACGGGGCATTCCACATTGACAGCAGACACTCCTCATTGAGAGGGGTACTCCTCATTGACAAGGGGCAATCCTCATTGACAAGGGGCACTCCTCATTGACAGAGGGCACTCCTCATTGCCAGAGGGCATTCCTCATTGATAGACGGCACTCCTCATTGACAGAGGGCACTCCTCATTGAGAGAGGGCACTCGTCATTGAGAGAGGGCACTACTCTTTGACAGGGGGCACTTCTCATTGACAGGGGGCAGTCCTCATTGACAGAAGGCACTCCTCATTGATTGGGGGGCAGTCTTCATTGACGGGGGCACTCCTCATTGACAGGGGGCACTCTTCATTGACACGGGGCAATCCTCATTGAAAGGGGGCCCACCTCATTGACAGGGGGCCATCCTCATTTAAAGGGTTACCCCTCATTGACGGGGGGCACTCCATATTGGCGGGTGGGGCACGCCTCATTGATGGGGGGCCCACCTAATTTGCAGAGGTGGCTCCTCATTGACGGTAGGGATGAGCCACTCCTCATTTACAGGTTCACTCCTGATTGACAGAGGGCACTCGTCATTGACAGAGGGCATTCCTCATTGACAGGGGGCTCTCCTCATTGACAGGAGGCACTCCTCATTGACAAGGGGCACTGCTCATTGACACGGGGCACTCTTCATTGAAAGAAGGCACTCCTCATTGACAGAGGACACTCCTCATTGACAGAGGGCACTCGTCATTGAAAGAGGGCACTCCTCATTGACAGAGGGCACTCCTCATTGACAGTGGACATACCTCATTGACAGGGGGCACTCCTCTTTGACAGTGGGCATTCTTCATTGACAGCGGGCACTCCTCATTGATAGGGTGCCCTCTACATTGACAGTGGACACTCCTCATTGACAGGGGGCACTCTTCATTGACAGGGGGAACCCCTCATTGGCAGGGGTCATTCCGCATTGACAGCAGACACTCCTCATTGACAGGGGGCACTCCTCTTTGACTGAGTGCACGCCTCATTGACAGGGGCACTCCTCTTTGACAGAGGGCACTCCAAATTGACAGGGGTCTCTCCTCATTGACAGGGGCACTCCTAATTGACAAGGGGCACTCCTCATTGACATGGGGCAGTCCTCATTGACAGGGGGCACTCCTCTTTGACTGGGTGCACGCCTCATTGACAGGGGCACTCCTCTTTGACAGAGGGCACTCCAAATTGACAGGGGTCTCTCCTCATTGACAGGGGCACTCCTCATTGACAAGGGGCACTCCTCATTGACAAGGGGCACTCCTCATTGGCAGAGGGCACTCCTCATTGATAGACGGCACTCCTCATTGACAGAGGGCACTCCTCATTGAGAGAGGGCACTCGTCATTGAGAGAGGGCACTACTCTTTGACAGGGGGCACTTCTCATTGACAGGGGGCACTCCTCATTGACAGAAGGCACTCCTCATTGATTGGGGGGCAGTCTTCATTGACGGGGGCACTCCTCATTGACAGGGGGCACTCTTCATTGACACGGGGCAATCCTCATTGAAAGGGGGCCCACCTCATTGACAGGGGGCCATCCTCATTTAAAGGGTTACCCCTCATTGACGGGGGGCACTCCATATTGGCGGGTGGGGCACGCCTCATTGATGGGGGGCCCACCTAATTTGCAGAGGTGGCTCCTCATTGACGGTAGGGATGAGCCACTCCTCATTTACAGGTTCACTCCTGATTGACAGAGGGCACTCGTCATTGACAGAGGGCATTCCTCATTGACAGGGGGCTCTCCTCATTGACAGGAGGCACTCCTCATTGACAAGGGGCACTGCTCATTGACACGGGGCACTCTTCATTGAAAGAAGGCACTCCTCATTGACAGAGGACACTCCTCATTGACAGAGGGCACTCGTCATTGAAAGAGGGCACTCCTCATTGACAGAGGGCACTCCTCATTGACAGTGGACATACCTCATTGACAGGGGGCACTCCTCTTTGACAGTGGGCATTCTTCATTGACAGCGGGCACTCCTCATTGATAGGGTGCCCTCTACATTGACAGTGGACACTCCTCATTGACAGGGGGCACTCTTCATTGACAGGGGGAACCCCTCATTGGCAGGGGTCATTCCGCATTGACAGCAGACACTCCTCATTGACAGGGGGCACTCCTCTTTGACTGAGTGCACGCCTCATTGACAGGGGCACTCCTCTTTGACAGAGGGCACTCCAAATTGACAGGGGTCTCTCCTCATTGACAGGGGCACTCCTAATTGACAAGGGGCACTCCTCATTGACATGGGGCAGTCCTCATTGACAGGGGGCACTCCTCTTTGACTGGGTGCACGCCTCATTGACAGGGGCACTCCTCTTTGACAGAGGGCACTCCAAATTGACAGGGGTCTCTCCTCATTGACAGGGGCACTCCTCATTGACAAGGGGCACTCCTCATTGACAAGGGGCACTCCTCATTGGCAGAGGGCACTCCTCATTGAGAGAGGGCACACCTCATTGACAGAAGGCACTCCTCATTGACAGACGGCACTCCTCATTGACATTAGACACTCCCCATTGACGGGGGCAACCTCATTGACAGGGCGCACTGCTCATTGACAGGGGGCACTCCTCATTGAAAGGGGGCCCTCGTCATTGACGGGGCATTCCACATTGACAGCAGACACTCCTCCTTGAGAGGGGTACTCCTCATTGACTGGGCAGGCACTCCAAATTTACAGGGGGGACTTCTCATTGACAGGGGGCACTACTCATTGACAGGGGCACTCGTCATTGAAAGCGGGCACTCCTCATTGACGGGGGGGGGGGAGAGTCTCCTCGTTGTCAGGGGGCCTCATTGAGAGGCCGCATTCGTCATTGACGTGTGGGGGGGGACTGCTCATTGATGGGGGGCACTCCTCATTGACAGAGGGCAATCCTCATTGACAGAGGGCACTCCTCATTGACAGGGGGCACTCCTCTTTGACAGGGGGCACTCCTAATTGACAGGGGGTACTCGTAATGGACAGTGGGCACTTCTCATTGACAGAGGGCACTATTCATAGACGGGGGGGTTGGAGACATCTCGTTGTCAGGGGGCACTCTCATTGACAAGGTGCATTCGTCATTGACGAGGGTGGGGCACTGCTCATTGATGGGGGGCACTCCGCATTGACAAGGGGCAGTCCTCCATGAAAGAGGGCACTCCTCATTGACTGGACGGCAGTCCTCATCGACTTGGGGCACTCTTCAAAGATGGGGGGGAGGGGCACCCCTCCTTGACAGGGGGTACTCCTCATTGACAGGGGGCTTTCGTCATTGACGAGGGGGGGGGCACTGCACATTGATGGGGGGCACTCCTAATTTACAGCGGTCACTCCTCATTGACAGGGGGCAGTCCTCATGGACAGGGAGCACTCCTCATTGAGAGGGAGCACTCCCCATTGACAGGGAGCACTCCTCATTGACAGGGACCATTCGTCATTGACAGGGGAGCACTGCTCATTTACAGGGTCACTCCTCATTGGCGGGGTCACTCCTCATTGGCGGGGGCACTCCTCATTGACAGGGGGCACTCTTCATTGACAGGGGGTACTCCTCATAGATGGAAGGGGTACTCTTCATAGACGGCGCGGGGGCACCCTTCATTGAAAGGGGGCACTCTTCCTTGACAGGGTCACTCCTCCTTGACAGGGTCAATCCTCATTAACAGGGAGCACTTCGCATTGGCAGCGGGCACTCCTCATTGACAGCGGGCACTCCTCATTGACAGAGGGCACTCTTTATATACGGGGGGGGGGGGAGACTCCTCGTTGTCGGGGGGCACTCCTCATTGACAGGGGGCCCTCGTCATTGACGAGGGGGGGGGCACTGCTCATTGATGAGGGGCACTCCTCACTGACAGAGCGCAGTCCTCATTGACAGAGGGCACTCATCATTGACAGGGGGCACTCCTCTTTGACAGGGGGCACTCCTAATTGACAGGGGCTACTCGTAATGGACAGTGGGCACTTCTCGTTGACAAAGGGCACTCTTCATAGACGGGTGGGGGGAGACTCCCCGTTGTTAGGGGACACTCCTCATTGACAGGGTGCATTCGTCATTGCCGAGGGGGTGGTACTGCTCATTGATGGGGGGCACTCCTCATTGACATGGGGCAGTCCTCATTGACAGGGGGCTCTCCTCTTTGACTGAGTGCACTCCTCATTGACAGGGGCACTCCTCTATGACAGAGGGCACTCCAAATTGACAGGGGTCTCTCCTCATTGACAGGGGCACTCCTCATGGACAAGGGGCACTCCTCATTGACAAGGGGCACTCCTCATTGGCAGAGGGCACTCCTCATTGACAGAGGGCGCACCTCATTGACAGAAGGCACTCCTCATTGACAGACGGCACTCCTCATTGACATTGGACACTCCCCATTGACGGGGGCACTCCTCATTGACAGGGGGCACTCCTCATTGACAGGGGGCACTCTTCATTGAAAGGGGGCCCTCGTCATTGACGGGGCATTCCACATTGACAGCAGACACTCCTCCTTGTGGGGTGGTACTCCTCATTGTCTGGGCAGGCACTCCACATTTATTGGGGTCACTCCTAATTTACAGGGGTCACTCCGAATTTACAAGGTTCACTCTTCATTGACAGGGTGCACTCCTCCTTGACAGGGGGCACTACTCATTGACAGGGGCACTCGTCATTGACAGCGGGCACTCCTCATTGACAGAAGGCACTCCTCATGGATTGGGGGGCAGTCTTCATTGACGGGGGCACTCCTCATTGACAGAAGGCACTCCTCATGGATTGGGGGGCAGTCTTCATTGACGGGGGCACTCCTCATTGACAGGGGGCACTCTTCATTGACACGGGGCAATCCTCATTGCCAGGGGGCCCTCCTCATTGACAGGGGGCCCTCCTCATTTACAGGGTTACTCCTCATTGACGGGGGGGCACTCCTTATTGGAGGGTGGGGCACTCCTCATTGATGGGGGCCCTCCTAATTTGCAGAGGTGGCTCCTCATTGACGGTAGGGATGAGCCACTCCTCATTTACAGGTTCACTCCTGATTGATAGAGGGCACTCGTCATTCACAGGGGGCACTCCTCATTGACAGGGGGCACTCTTCATTGGCAGGGGTTACTCCTCATAGATGGAAGGGGTACTCTTCATAGACGGCGCGGGGGCACTCCTCATTGAACGGGGGCACTCCTCCTTGACATGGTCACTCCTGCTTGACAGGGTCACTCCTCATTGACAGGGAGCACTTCTCATTGGCAGCGGGCACTCCTCATTGACAGCGGGCACTCCTCATTGACAGAGGGCACTGTTCATAAACGGGGGGGGGGGGGAGACTCCTCGTTGTCGGGGGGCACTCCTCATTGACAGGGGGCCTTCGTCATTGACGAGGGGGTGGGCACTGCTCATTGATGAGGGGCACTCCTCACTGACAGAGCGCAGTCCTCATTGACAGAGGGCACTCATCATTGACAGGGGGCACTCCTCTTTGACAGGGGGCACTCCTAATTGACAGTGGGTACTCGTAATGGACAGTGGGCACTTCTCATTGACAAAGGGCACTCTTCATAGACGGGGGGGTTGGAGACATCTCGTTGTCAGGGGGCACTCTCATTGACAAGGTGCATTCGTCATTGACGAGGGTGGGGCACTGCTCATTGATGGGGGGCACTCCGCATTGACAAGGGGCAGTCCTCCATGAAAGAGGGCACTCCTCATTGACTGGACGGCAGTCCTCATCGACTTGGGGCACTCTTCAAAGATGGGGGGGAGAGGCACCCCTCCTTGACAGGGGGTACTCCTCATTGACAGGGGGCTTTCGTCATTGACGAGGGGGGGGGGGCACTGCACATTGATGGGGGGCACTCCTAATTTACAGCGGTCACTCCTCATTGACAGGGAGCACTCCTCATTGACAGGGAGCACTCCTCATTGACAGGGAGCACTCCTCATTGACAGGGAGCACTCCCCATTGACAGGGAGCACTCCTCATTGACAGGGACCATTCGTCATTGACAGGGGTGCACTGCTCATTTACAGGGTCACTCCTCATTGGCGGGGTCACTCCTCATTGGCGGGGGCACTCCTCATTGACAGGGGGCACTCTTCATTGACAGGGGGTACTCCTCATAGATGGAAGGGGTACTCTTCATAGACGGCGCGGGGGCACCCTTCATTGAAAGGGGGCACTCTTCCTTGACAGGGTCACTCCTCCTTGACAGGGTCAATCCTCATTAACAGGGAGCACTTCGCATTGGCAGCGGGCACTCCTCATTGACAGCGGGCACTCCTCATTGACAGAGGGCACTCTTTATTTACGGGGGGGGGGGGAGACTCCTCGTTGTCGGGGGGCACTCCTCATTGACAGGGGGCCCTCGTCATTGACGAGGGGGGGGCACTGCTCATTGATGAGGGGCACTCCTCACTGACAGAGCGCAGTCCTCATTGACAGAGGGCACTCATCATTGACAGGGGGCACTCCTCTTTGACAGGGGGCACTCCTAATTGACAGGGGCTACTCGTAATGGACAGTGGGCACTTCTCGTTGACAAAGGGCACTCTTCATAGACGGGTGGGGGGAGACTCCCCGTTGTTAGGGGACACTCCTCATTGACAGGGTGCATTCGTCATTGCCGAGGGGGTGGTACTGCTCATTGAGGGGGGGCACTCCTCATTGACATGGGGCAGTCCTCATTGACAGGGGGCTCTCCTCTTTGACTGAGTGCACTCCTCATTGACAGGGGCACTCCTCTATGACAGAGGGCAAACCAAATTGACAGGGGTCTCTCCTCATTGACAGGGGCACTCCTCATGGACAAGGGGCACTCCTCATTGACAAGGGGCACTCCTCATTGGCAGAGGGCACTCCTCATTGACAGAGGGCGCACCTCATTGACAGAAAGCACTCCTCATTGACAGACGGCACTCCTCATTGACACTGGACACTCCCCATTGACGGGGGCACTCCTCATTGACAGGGGGCACTCCTCATTGACAGGGGGCACTCTTCATTGAAAGGGGGCCCTCGTCATTGACGGGGCATTCCACATTGACAGCAGACACTCCTCCTTGTGGGGTGGTACTCCTCATTGTCTGGGCAGGCACTCCACATTTATTGGGGTCACTCCTAATTTACAGGGGTCACTCCGAATTTACAAGGTTCACTCTTCATTGACAGGGTGCACTCCTCCTTGACAGGGGGCACTACTCATTGACAGGGGCACTCGTCATTGACAGCGGGCACTCCTCATTGACAGAAGGCACTCCTCATGGATTGGGGGGCAGTCTTCATTGACGGGGGCACTCCTCATTGACAGAAGGCACTCCTCATGGATTGGGGGGCAGTCTTCATTGACGGGGGCACTCCTCATTGACAGGGGGCACTCTTCATTGACACGGGGCAATCCTCATTGCCAGGGGGCCCTCCTCATTGACAGGGGGCCCTCCTCATTTACAGGGTTACTCCTCATTGACGGGGGGGCACTCCGTATTGGAGGGTGGGGCACTCCTCATTGATGGGGGCCCTCCTAATTTGCAGAGGTGGATCCTCATTGACGGTAGGGATGAGCCACTCCTCATTTACAGGTTCACTCCTGATTGACAGAGGGCACTCGTCATTCACAGGGGGCACTCCTCATTGACAGGGGGCACTCTTCATTGGCAGGGGGTACTCCTCATAGATGGAAGGGGTACTCTTCATAGACGGCGCGGGGGCACTCCTCATTGAACGGGGGCACTCCTCCTTGACAGGGTCACTCCTGCTTGACAGGGTCACTCCTCATTGACAGGGAGCACTTCTCATTGGCAGCGGGCACTCCTCATTGACAGCGGGCACTCCTCATTGACAGAGGGCACTGTTCATAAACGGGGGGGGGGGGAGACTCCTCGTTGTCGGGGGGCACTCCTCATTGACAGGGGGCCTTCGTCATTGACGAGGGGGTGGGCACTGCTCATTGATGAGGGGCACTCCTCACTGACAGAGCGCAGTCCTCATTGACAGAGGGCACTCATCATTGACAGGGGGCACTCCTCTTTGACAGGGGGCACTCCTAATTGACAGTGGGTACTCGTAATGGACAGTGGGCACTTCTCATTGACAAAGGGCACTCTTCATAGACGGGGGGGGGTGGAGACTCCTCGTTGTTTGGTGGCTCTCCTCATTGACAGGGTGCATTCGTCATTGCCGAGGGGGTGGTACTGCTCATTGATGGGGGGCACTCCTCATTGACATTGGGCAGTCCTCATTGACAGGGGGCACTCCTCTTTGACTGAGTGCACTCCTTATTGACAGGGGCACTCCTCTTTGGCAGAGGGCACTCCAAATTGACAGGGGTCTCTCCTCATTGACAGGGGCACTCCTCATGTACAAGGGGCACTCCTCATTGACATGGGGCACTCCTCATTGGCAGAGGGCACTCCTCATTGACAGAGGGCACACCTCATTGACAGAAGGCACTCCTCATTGACAGACGGCACTCCTCATTGACATTGGACACTCCCCATTGACGGGGGCACTCCTCATTGACAGGGGGCACTCCTCATTGACAGGGGGCACTCTTCATTGAAAGGGGGCCCTCGTCATTGACGGGGCATTCCACATTGACAGCAGACAGTCCTCCTTGAGGGGGGTACTCCGCATTGACTGGGCAGGCACTCCAAATTTACAGGGGTCACTCCTAATTTACAGGGGTCACTCCGGATTTACAAGGTTCACTCTTCATTGACAGGGTGCACTCCTCCTTGACAGGGGGCACTACTCATTGACAGGGGCACTCGTCATTGACAGCGGCACTCCTAATTGACAGCGGGCACTCCTCATTGACAGAGGGCACTCTTCATAGACGGGGGTGGGGGGAGACACCTCGTTGTCAGGGGGCACTCCTCATTGACATTGGACACTCCCCATTGACAGGGGGCAATCCTCATTGACAGGGCGCACTACTCATTGACAGGGGCACTGCTCATTGAAAGCGGGCACTCCTCATTGACAGCGGGCACTCCTCATTGACAGAGGGCACTCTTCATAGACGGGGGGGGGGAGAGACTCCACGTTGTCAGGGGGCACTGCTCATTGAGAGGCCGCATTCGTCATTGACGTGTGGGGGGGGGGGGACTGCTCATTGATGGGGGGCACTCCTCATTGACAGAGGGCAGTCCACTATGACAGAGGCCACACCTCATTGACAGGGGGCACTCCTCTTCGACAGGGGGCACTCCTAATTGACAGGGGGTACTCGTAATGGACAGTGGGCACTTCTCATTGACAGAGGGCACTCTTCATAGACGGGGGGGTTGGAGACTCCTCGTTGTCAGGGGGCACTCCTCATTGACAGGGTGCATTCGTCATTGACGAGGGTGGGGCCCTGCTCATTGATGGGGGGTTCTCCTCATTGACAAGGGGCAGTCCTCCATGACAGAGGGCACTCCTCATTGACTGGGCGGCAGTCCTCATTGACGGGGGCACTCCTCATTGCCGGAGACACTCTTCCTTGACAGGGGGCCCTCTCCATTGAGAGGGGTACTCCTCATTGACGGCGGGGCCCTCCTCATTGACGGAGGGGTCACTCGTCATTGACAGGGGGCACTCCTCATGGACAGGGGGCACACCGCATTGACAGACGGCACTCCTCATTGACAGACGGCACTCCTCATTGACATTGGACACTCCCCATTGACCGGGACGTCCTCATTGACGGGGGCACTCCTCATTGACGGGGGCACTCCTCATTGACAGGGAGCACTCCCCATTGACAGGGGGCACTCCTCATTGACAGGGAGCACTCCTCATTGACAGGGAGCACTCCTCATTGACAGGGAGCACTCTTCATTGACAGGGAGCACTCCTCATTGACAGGGAGCACTCCCCATTGACAGGGAGCACTCCTCATTGACAGGGACCATTCGTCATTGACAGGGGTGCACTGCTCATTTACAGGGTCACTCCTCATTGGCGGGGTCACTCCTCATTGGCGGGGGCACTCCTCATTGACAGGGGGCACTCTTCATTGACAGGGGGTACTCCTCATAGATGGAAGGGGTACTCTTCATAGACGGCGCGTGGGCACCCTTCATTGAAAGGGGGCACTCTTCCTTGACAGGGTCACTCCTCCTTGACAGGGTCAATCCTCATTAACAGGGAGCACTTCGCATTGGCAGCGGGCACTCCTCATTGACAGCGGGCACTCCTCATTGACAGAGGGCACTCTTTATATACGGGGGGGGGGGGAGACTCCTCGTTGTCGGGGGGCACTCCTCATTGACAGGGGGCCCTCGTCATTGACGAGGGGGGGGGGCACTGCTCATTGATGAGGGGCACTCCTCACTGACAGAGCGCAGTCCTCATTGACAGAGGGCACTCATCATTGACAGGGGGCACTCCTCTTTGACAGGGGGCACTCCTAATTGACAGGGGCTACTCGTAATGGACAGTGGGCACTTCTCGTTGACAAAGGGCACTCTTCATAGACGGGTGGGGGGAGACTCCCCGTTGTTAGGGGACACTCCTCATTGACAGGGTGCATTCGTCATTGCCGAGGGGGTGGTACTGCTCATTGATGGGGGGCACTCCTCATTGACATGGGGCAGTCCTCATTGACAGGGGGCTCTCCTCTTTGACTGAGTGCACTCCTCATTGACAGGGGCACTCCTCTATGACAGAGGGCACTCCAAATTGACAGGGGTCTCTCCTCATTGACAGGGGCACTCCTCATGGACAAGGGGCACTCCTCATTGACAAGGGGCACTCCTCATTGGCAGAGGGCACTCCTCATTGACAGAGGGCGCACCTCATTGACAGAAGGCACTCCTCATTGACAGACGGCACTTCTCATTGACATTGGACACTCCCCATTGACGGGGGCACTCCTCATTGACAGGGGGCACTCCTCATTGACAGGGGGCACTCTTCATTGAAAGGGGGCCCTCGTCATTGACGGGGCATTCCACATTGACAGCAGACACTCCTCCTTGTGGGGTGGTACTCCTCATTGTCTGGGCAGGCACTCCACATTTATTGGGGTCACTCCTAATTTACAGGGGTCACTCCGAATTTACAAGGTTCACTCTTCATTGACAGGGTGCACTCCTCCTTGACAGGGGGCACTACTCATTGACAGGGGCACTCGTCATTGACAGCGGGCACTCCTCATTGACAGAAGGCACTCCTCATGGATTGGGGGGCAGTCTTCATTGACGGGGGCACTCCTCATTGACAGAAGGCACTCCTCATGGATTGGGGGGCAGTCTTCATTGACGGGGGCACTCCTCATTGACAGGGGGCACTCTTCATTGACACGGGGCAATCCTCATTGCCAGGGGGCCCTCCTCATTGACAGGGGACCCTCCTCATTTACAGGGTTACTCCTCATTGACGGGGGGGCACTCCTTATTGGAGGGTGGGGCACTCCTCATTGATGGGGGCCCTCCTAATTTGCAGAGGTGGATCCTCATTGACGGTAGGGATGAGCCACTCCTCATTTACAGGTTCACTCCTGATTGACAGAGGGCACTCGTCATTCACAGGGGGCACTCCTCATTGACAGGGGGCACTCTTCATTGGCAGGGGGTACTCCTCATAGATGGAAGGGGTACTCTTCATAGACGGCGCGGGGGCACTCCTCATTGAACGGGGGCACTCCTCCTTGACAGGGTCACTCCTGCTTGACAGGGTCACTCCTTATTGACAGGGAGCACTTCTCATTGGCAGCGGGCACTCCTCATTGACAGCGGGCACTCCTCATTGACAGAGGGCACTGTTCATAAACGGGGGGGGGAGACTCCTCGTTGTCGGGGGGCACTCCTCATTGACAGGGGGCCTTCGTCATTGACGAGGGGGTGGGCACTGCTCATTGATGAGGGGCACTCCTCACTGACAGAGCGCAGTCCTCATTGACAGAGGGCACTCATCATTGACAGGGGGCACTCCTCTTTGACAGGGGGCACTCCTAATTGACAGTGGGTACTCGTAATGGACAGTGGGCACTTCTCATTGACAAAGGGCACTCTTCATAGACGGGAGGGGGGGTGGAGACTCCTCGTTGTTTGGTGGCTCTCCTCATTGACAGGGTGCATTCGTCATTGCCGAGGGGGTGGTACTGCTCATTGATGGGGGGCACTCCTCATTGACATGGGGCAGTCCTCATTGACAGGGGGCACTCCTCTTTGACTGAGTGCACTCCTCATTGACAGGGGCACTCCTCTTTGGCAGAGGGCACTCCAAATTGACAGGGGTCTCTCCTCATTGACAGGGGCACTCCTCATGTACAAGGGGCACTCCTCATTGACATGGGGCACTCCTCATTGGCAGAGGGCACTCCTCATTGACAGAGGGCACACCTCATTGACAGAAGGCACTCCTCATTGACAGACGGCACTCCTCATTGACATTGGACACTCCCCATTGACGGGGGCACTCCTCATTGACAGGGGGCACTCCTCATTGACAGGGGGCACTCTTCATTGAAAGGGGGCCCTCGTCATTGACGGGGCATTCCACATTGACAGCAGACAGTCCTCCTTGAGGGGGGTACTCCGCATTGACTGGGCAGGCACTCCAAATTTACAGGGGTCACTCCTAATTTACAGGGGTCACTCCGGATTTACAAGGTTCACTCTTCATTGACAGGGTGCACTCCTCCTTGACAGGGGGCACTACTCATTGACAGGGGCACTCGTCATTGACAGCGGCACTCCTAATTGACAGCGGGCACTCCTCATTGACAGAGGGCAATCTTCATAGACGGGGGTGGGGGGAGACACCTCGTTGTCAGGGGGCACTCCTCATTGACATTGGACACTCCCCATTGACAGGGGGCAATCCTCATTGACAGGGCGCACTACTCATTGACAGGGGCACTGCTCATTGAAAGCGGGCACTCCTCATTGAAAGCGGGAACTCCTCATTGACAGAGGGCACTCTTCATAGACGGGGGGGGGAGAGACTCCACGTTGTCAGGGGGCACTGCTCATTGAGAGGCCGCATTCGTCATTGACGTGTGGGGGGGGGGGACTGCTCATTGATGGGGGGCACTCCTCATTGACAGAGGGCAGTCCACTATGACAGAGGCCACACCTCATTGACAGGGGGCACTCCTCTTCGACAGGGGGCACTCCTAATTGACACTCGTAATGGACAGTGGGCACTTCTCATTGACAGAGGGCACTCTTCATAGACGGGGGGGTTGGAGACTCCTCGTTGTCAGGGGGCACTCCTCATTGACAGGGTGCATTCGTCATTGACGAGGGTGGGGCCCTGCTCATTGATGGGGGGCACTCCTCATTGACAAGGGGCAGTCCTCCATGACAGAGGGCACTCCTCATTGACTGGGCGGCAGTCCTCATTGACGGGGGCACTCCTCATTGCCGGAGACACTCTTCCTTGACAGGGGGCCCTCTCCATTGAGAGGGGTACTCCTCATTGACGGCGGGGCCCTCCTCTTGACGGAGGGGTCACTCGTCATTGACAGGGGGCACTCCTCATGGACAGGGGGCACACCGCATTGACAGACGGCACTCCTCATTGACAGACGGCACTCCTCATTGACATTGGACACTCCCCATTGACCGGGACGTCCTCATTGACGGGGGCACTCCTCATTGACGGGGGCACTCCTCATTGACAGGGAGCACTCCCCATTGACAGGGGGCACTCCTCATTGACAGGGAGCACTCCTCATTGACAGGGAGCACTCCTCATTGACAGGGAGCACTCCTCATTGACAGGGAGCACTCCTCATTGACAGGGAGCACTCCCCATTGACAGGGAGCACTCCTCATTGACAGGGACCATTCGTCATTGACAGGGGTGCACTGCTCATTTACAGGGTCACTCCTCATTGGCGGGGTCACTCCTCATTGGCGGGGGCACTCCTCATTGACAGGGGGCACTCTTCATTGACAGGGGGTACTCCTCATAGATGGAAGGGGTACTCTTCATAGACGGCGCGTGGGCACCCTTCATTGAAAGGGGGCACTCTTCCTTGACAGGGTCACTCCTCCTTGACAGGGTCAATCCTCATTAACAGGGAGCACTTCGCATTGGCAGCGGGCACTCCTCATTGACAGCGGGCACTCCTCATTGACAGAGGGCACTCTTTATATACGGGGGGGGGGGGAGACTCCTCGTTGTCGGGGGGCACTCCTCATTGACAGGGGGCCCTCGTCATTGACGAGGGGGGGGCACTGCTCATTGATGAGGGGCACTCCTCACTGACAGAGCGCAGTCCTCATTGACAGAGGGCACTCATCATAGACAGGGGGCACTCCTCTTTGACAGGGGGCACTCCTAATTGACAGGGGCTACTCGTAATGGACAGTGGGCACTTCTCGTTGACAAAGGGCACTCTTCATAGACGGGTGGGGGGAGACTCCCCGTTGTTAGGGGACACTCCTCATTGACAGGGTGCATTCGTCATTGCCGAGGGGGTGGTACTGCTCATTGATGGGGGGCACTCCTCATTGACATGGGGCAGTCCTCATTGACAGGGGGCTCTCCTCTTTGACTGAGTGCACTCCTCATTGACAGGGGCACTCCTCTATGACAGAGGGCACTCCAAATTGACAGGGGTCTCTCCTCATTGACAGGGGCACTCCTCATGGACAAGGGGCACTCCTCATTGACAAGGGGCACTCCTCATTGGCAGAGGGCACTCCTCATTGACAGAGGGCGCACCTCATTGACAGAAGGCACTCCTCATTGACAGACGGCACTCCTCATTGACATTGGACACTCCCCATTGACGGGGGCACTCCTCATTGACAGGGGGCACTCCTCATTGACAGGGGGCACTCTTCATTGAAAGGGGGCCCTCGTCATTGACGGGGCATTCCACATTGACAGCAGACACTCCTCCTTGTGGGGTGGTACTCCTCATTGTCTGGGCAGGCACTCCACATTTATTGGGGTCACTCCTAATTTACAGGGGTCACTCCGAATTTACAAGGTTCACTCTTCATTGACAGGGTGCACTCCTCCTTGACAGGGGGCACTACTCATTGACAGGGGCACTCGTCATTGACAGCGGGCACTCCTCATTGACAGAAGGCACTCCTCATGGATTGGGGGGCAGTCTTCATTGACGGGGGCACTCCTCATTGACAGAAGGCACTCCTCATGGATTGGGGGGCAGTCTTCATTGACGGGGGCACTCCTCATTGACAGGGGGCACTCTTCATTGGCAGGGGTTACTCCTCATAGATGGAAGGGGTACTCTTCATAGACGGCGCGGGGGCACTCCTCATTGAACGGGGGCACTCCTCCTTGACAGGGTCACTCCTGCTTGACAGGGTCACTCCTCATTGACAGGGAGCACTTCTCATTGGCAGCGGGCACTCCTCATTGACAGCGGGCACTCCTCATTGACAGAGGGCACTGTTCATAAACGGGGGGGGGGGAGACTCCTCGTTGTCGGGGGGCACTCCTCATTGACAGGGGGCCTTCGTCATTGACGAGGGGGTGGGCACTGCTCATTGATGAGGCGCACTCCTCACTGACAGAGCGCAGTCCTCATTGACAGAGGGCACTCATCATTGACAGGGGGCACTCCTCTTTGACAGGGGGCACTCCTAATTGACAGTGTGTACTCGTAATGGACAGTGGGCACTTCTCATTGACAAAGGGCACTCTTCATAGACGGGGGGGGTGGAGACTCCTCGTTGTTTGGTGGCTCTCCTCATTGACAGGGTGCATTCGTCATTGCCGAGGGGGTGGTACTGCTCATTGATGGGGGGCACTCCTCATTGACATGGGGCAGTCCTCATTGACAGGGGGCACTCCTCTTTGACTGAGTGCACTCCTCATTGACAGGGGCACTCCTCTTTGGCAGAGGGCACTCCAAATTGACAGGGGTCTCTCCTCATTGACAGGGGCACTCCTCATGTACAAGGGGCACTCCTCATTGACATGGGGCACTCCTCATTGGCAGAGGGCACTCCTCATTGACAGAGGTCACACCTCATTGACAGAAGGCACTCCTCATTGACAGACGGCACTCCTCATTGACATTGGACACTCCCCATTGACGGGGGCACTCCTCATTGACAGGGGGCACTCCTCATTGACAGGGGGCACTCTTCATTGAAAGGGGGCCCTCGTCATTGACGGGGCATTCCACATTGACAGCAGACAGTCCTCCTTGAGGGGGGTACTCCGCATTGACTGGGCAGGCACTCCAAATTTACAGGGGTCACTCCTAATTTACAGGGGTCACTCCGGATTTACAAGGTTCACTCTTCATTGACAGGGTGCACTCCTCCTTGACAGGGGGCACTACTCATTGACAGGGGCACTCGTCATTGACAGCGGCACTCCTAATTGACAGCGGGCACTCCTCATTGACAGAGGGCACTCTTCATAGACGGGGGTGGGGGGAGACACCTCGTTGTCAGGGGGCACTCCTCATTGACATTGGACACTCCCCATTGACAGGGGGCAATCCTCATTGACAGGGCGCACTACTCATTGACAGGGGCACTGCTCATTGAAAGCGGGCACTCCTCATTGACAGCGGGCACTCCTCATTGACAGAGGGCACTCTTCATAGACGGGGGGGGGAGAGACTCCACGTTGTCAGGGGGCACTGCTCATTGAGAGGCCGCATTCGTCATTGACGTGTGGGGGGGGGGACTGCTCATTGATGGGGGGCACTCCTCATTGACAGAGGGCAGTCCACATTGACAGAGGCCACACCTCATTGACAGGGGGCACTCCTCTTCGACAGGGGGCACTCCTAATTGACAGGGGGTACTCGTAATGGACAGTGGGCACTTCTCATTGACAGAGGGCACTCTTCATAGACGGGGGGGTTGGAGACTCCTCGTTATCAGGGGGCACTCTCATTGACAAGGTGCATTCGTCATTGACGAGGGTGGGGCCCTGCTCATTGATGGGGGGCACTCCTCATTGACAAGGGGCAGTCCTCCATGACAGAGGGCACTCCTCATTGACTGGGCGGCAGTCCTCATTGACGGGGGCACTCCTCATTGCCGGAGACACTCTTCCTTGACAGGGGGCCCTCTCCATTGAGAGGGGTACTCCTCATTGACGGCGGGGCCCTCCTCATTGACGGAGGGGTCACTCGTCATTGACAGGGGGCACTCCTCATGGACAGGGGGCACACCGCATTGACAGACGGCACTCCTCATTGACAGACGGCACTCCTCATTGACATTGGACACTCCCCATTGACCGGGACGTCCTCATTGACGGGGGCACTCCTCATTGACGGGGGCACTCTTCATTGACAGGGAGCACTCCTCATTGACAGGGAGCACTCCCCATTGACAGGGGGCACTCCTCATTGACAGGGAGCACTCCTCATTGACAGGGAGCACTCCTCATTGACAGGGAGCACTCCTCATTGACAGGGAGCACTCCTCATTGACAGGGAGCACTCCCCATTGACAGGGAGCACTCCTCATTGACAGGGACCATTCGTCATTGACAGGGGTGCACTGCTCATTTACAGGGTCACTCCTCATTGGCGGGGTCACTCCTCATTGGCGGGGGCACTCCTCATTGACAGGGGGCACTCCTCATTGACAGGGGGCACTCTTCATTGACAGGGGGTACTCCTCATAGATGGAAGGGGTACTCTTCATAGACGGCGCGGGGGCACCCTTCATTGAAAGGGGGCACTCTTCCTTGACAGGGTCACTCCTCCTTGACAGGGTCAATCCTCATTAACAGGGAGCACTTCGCATTGGCAGCGGGCACTCCTCATTGACAGCGGGCACTCCTAATTGACAGAGGGCACCTCTTTATATACGGGGGGGGGGAGACTCCTCGTTGTCGGGGGGCACTCCTCATTGACAGGGGGCCCTCGTCATTGACGAGGGGGGGGGCACTGCTCATTGATGAGGGGCACTCCTCACTGACAGAGCGCAGTCCTCATTGACAGAGGGCACTCATCATTGACAGGGGGCACTCCTCTTTGACAGGGGGCACTCCTAATTGACAGGGGCTACTCGTAATGGACAGTGGGCACTTCTCGTTGACAAAGGGCACTCTTCATAGACGGGTGGGGGGAGACTCCCCGTTGTTAGGGGACACTCCTCATTGACAGGGTGCATTCGTCATTGCCGAGGGGGTGGTACTGCTCATTGATGGGGGGCACTCCTCATTGACATGGGGCAGTCCTCATTGACAGGGGGCTCTCCTCTTTGACTGAGTGCACTCCTCATTGACAGGGGCACTCCTCTATGACAGAGGGCACTCCAAATTGACAGGGGTCTCTCCTCATTGACAGGGGCACTCCTCATGGACAAGGGGCACTCCTCATTGACAAGGGGCACTCCTCATTGGCAGAGGGCACTCCTCATTGACAGAGGGCGCACCTCATTGACAGAAGGCACTCCTCATTGACAGACGGCACTCCTCATTGACATTGGACACTCCCCATTGACGGGGGCACTCCTCATTGACAGGGGGCACTCCTCATTGACAGGGGGCACTCTTCATTGAAAGGGGGCCCACGTCATTGACGGGGCATTCCACATTGACAGCAGACACTCCTCCTTGTGGGGTGGTACTCCTCATTGTCTGGGCTGGCACTCCACATTTATTGGGGTCACTCCTAATTTACAGGGGTCACTCCGAATTTACAAGGTTCACTCTTCATTGACAGGGTGCACTCCTCCTTGACAGGGGGCACTACTCATTGACAGGGGCACTCGTCATTGACAGCGGGCACTCCTCATTGACAGAAGGCACTCCTCATGGATTGGGGGGCAGTCTTCATTGACGGGGGCACTCCTCATTGACAGGGGGCACTCTTCATTGACGCGGGGCAATCCTCATTGCCAGGGGGCCCTCCTCATTGACGGAGGGCCCTCCTCATTTACAGGGTTACTCCTCATTGACGGGGGGGCACTCCTTATTGGAGGGTGGGGCACTCCTCATTGATGGGGGCCCTCCTAATTTGCAGAGGTGGCTCCTCATTGACGGTAGGGATGAGCCACTCCTCATTTACAGGTTCACTCCTGATTAACAGAGGGCACTCGTCATTGACAGGGGGCACTCCTCATTGACAGGGGGCACTCTTCATTGGCAGGGGGTACTCCTCATAGATGGAAGGGGTACTCTTCATAGACGGCGCGGGGGCACTCCTCATTGAACGGGGGCACTCCTCCTTGACAGGGTCACTCCTGCTTGACAGGGTCACTCCTCATTGACAGGGAGCACTTCTCATTGGCAGCGGGCACTCCTCATTGACAGCGGGCACTCCTCATTGACAGAGGGCACTGTTCATAAACGGGGGGGGGGGGAGACTCCTCGTTGTCGGGGGGCACTCCTCATTGACAGGGGGCCTTCGTCATTGACGAGGGGGTGGGCACTGCTCATTGATGAGGGGCACTCCTCACTGACAGAGCGCAGTCCTCATTGACAGAGGGCACTCATCATTGACAGGGGGCACTCCTATTTGACAGGGGGCACTCCTAATTGACAGTGGGTACTCGTAATGGACAGTGGGCACTTCTCATTGACAAACGGCACTCTTCATAGACGGGGGGGGGGGGTGGAGACTCCTCGTTGTTTGGTGGCTCTCCTCATTGACAGGGTGCATTCGTCATTGCCGAGGGGGTGGTACTGCTCATTGATGGGGGGCACTCCTCATTGACATGGGGCAGTCCTCATTGACAGGGGGCACTCCTCTTTGACTGAGTGCGCTCCTCATTGACAGGGGCACTCCTCTTTGACAGAGGGCACTCCAAATTGACAGGGGTCTCTCCTCATTGACAGGGGCACTCCTCATGTACAAGGGGCACTCCTCATTGACATGGGGCACTCCTCATTGGCAGAGGGCACTCCTCATTGACAGAGGGCACACCTCATTGACAGAAGGCACTCCTCATTGACAGACGGCACTCCTCATTGACATTGGACACACCCCATTGACGGGGGCACTCCTCATTGACAGGGGGCACTCCTCATTGACAGGGGGCACTCTTCATTGAAAGGGGGCCCTCGTCATTGACGGGGCATTCCACATTGACAGCAGACAGTCCTCCTTGAGGGGGGTACTCCGCATTGACTGGGCAGGCACTCCAAATTTACAGGGGTCACTCCTAATTTACAGGGGTCACTCCGGATTTACAAGGTTCACTCTTCATTGACAGGGTGCACTCCTCCTTGACAGGGGGCACTACTCATTGACAGGGGCACTCGTCATTGACAGCGGCACTCCTAATTGACAGCGGGCACTCCTCATTGACAGAGGGCACTCTTCATAGACGGGGGTGGGGGGAGACACCTCGTTGTCAGGGGGCACTCCTCATTGACATTGGACACTCCGCATTGACAGGGGGCAATCCTCATTGACAGGGCGCACTACTCATTGACAGGGGCACTGCTCATTGAAAGCGGGCACTCCTCATTGACAGCGGGCACTCCTCATTGACAGAGGGCACTCTTCATAGACGGGGGGGGGGAGAGACTCCTCGTTGTCAGGGGGCACTGCTCATTGAGAGGCCGCATTCGTCATTGACGTGTGGGGGGGGGGACTGCTCATTGATGGGGGGCACTCCTCATTGACAGAGGGCAGTCCACATTGACAGAGGCCACACCTCATTGACAGGGGGCACTCCTCTTCGACAGGGGGCACTCCTAATTGACAGGGGGTACTCGTAATGGACAGTGGGCACTTCTCATTGACAGAGGGCACTCTTCATAGACGGGGGGGTTGGAGACTCCTCGTTGTCAGGGGGCACTCCTCATTGACAGGGTGCATTCGTCATTGACGAGGGTGGGGCCCTGCTCATTGATGGGGGGCACTCCTCATTGACAAGGGGCAGTCCTCCATGACAGAGGGCACTCCTCATTGACTGGGCGGCAGTCCTCATTGACGGGGGCACTCCTCATTGCCGGAGACACTCTTCCTTGACAGGGGGCCCTCTCCATTGAGAGGGGTACTCCTCATTGACGGCGGGGCCCTCCTCATTGACGGAGGGGTCACTCGTCATTGACAGGGGGCACTCCTCATGGACAGGGGGCACACCGCATTGACAGACGGCACTCCTCATTGACAGACGGCACTCCTCATTGACATTGGACACTCCCCATTGACCGGGACGTCCTCATTGACGGGGGCACTCCTCATTGACGGGGGCACTCTTCATTGAAAGGGGGGACTCCTCATTGAAAGGGGGCCCTCCTCATTGACGGGGGTGGGTCACTCCTCATTGACAGGGGGCACTCCTCATGGACAGGGGGCACTCCTCATTGACAGGGGGCACTCCTCATGGACAGGGGGCCATCGTCATTGACGGGGCATTCCACATTGACAGCAGACACTCCTCATTGAGAGGGGTACTCCTCATTGACAAGGGGCAATCCTCATTGACAAGGGGCACTCCTCATTGACAGAGGGCACTCCTCATTGCCAGAGGGCATTCCTCATTGATAGACGGCACTCCTCATTGACAGAGGGCACTCCTCATTGAGAGAGGGCACTCGTCATTGAGAGAGGGCACTACTCTTTGACAGGCGGCACTTCTCATTGACAGGGGGCACTCCTCATTGACAGAAGGCACTCCTCATTGATTGGAGGGCAGTCTTCATTGACGGGGGCACTCCTCATTGACAGGGGGCACTCTTCATTGACACGGGGCAATCCTCATTGCAAGGGGGCCCTCCTCATTGACAGGGGGCCATCCTCATTTACAGGGTTACTCCTCATTGACGGGGGGCACTCCATATTGGCGGGTGGGGCACGCCTCATTGATGGGGGGCCCTCCTAATTTGCAGAGGTGGCTCCTCATTGACGGTAGGGATGAGCCACTCCTCATTTACAGGTTCACTCCTGATTGACAGAGGGCACTCGTCATTGACAGAGGGCATTCCTCATTGACAGGGGGCTCTCCTCATTGACAGGAGGCACTCCTCATTGACAAGGGGCACTGCTCATTGACAAGGGGCACTCTTCATTGAAAGAAGGCACTCCTCATTGACAGAGGGCACTCCTCATTGACAGAGGGCACTCGTCATTGAAAGAGGGCACTCCTCATTGACAGAGGGCACTCCTCATTGACAGTGGACATACCTCATTGACAGGGGGCACTCCTCTTTGACAGTGGGCATTCTTCATTGACAGCGGGCACTCCTCATTGATAGGGTGCCCTCTACATTGACAGTGGACACTCCTCATTGACAGGGGGCACTCTTCATTGACAGGGGGAACCCCTCATTGGCAGGGGTCATTCCGCATTGACAGCAGACACTCCTCATTGAGAGGGGGTACTCCTCATTGACGGGGCATGCACTCCCAATTTATAGGGTAACTCCTAATTTACAGGGGTCACGCCAAATATACAAGGGTCACTGCTCTTTGACAGGGGGTATTCCTCATTGACAGGGGTCACTACTCATTGGCAGTGGGCACTCCTCCGTGACCGGGGGCACTTCTCATTAAAAGAGGGCACTACTCATTTACGGGGGAGGGGGGGCGGAAGTGGCACTCCTCATTGACTGGGGGCACTCCTCATCGACTTGGGGCACTCTTCAAAGATGGGGGGAGGGGCACTCCTCCTTGACAGGGGGCACTCCTCATTGACAGGGGGCTTTCGTCATTGACAAGGGGGGGGGCACTGCACATTGATGGGGGGCACTCCTAATTTACAGCGGTCACTCCTCATTGACGGTGGGGCACTCCTCATTTATACTGTCGCTCGTCATTGACGGGGGCAGTCCTCATTGACAGGGGGCACTCCTCATGGACAGGGGGCACTCCCCATTGACAGGGACCATTCGTCATTGACAGGGGTGCACTGCTCATTTACAGGGTCACTCCTCATTGGCGGGGGCACTCCTCATTGACAGGGGGCACTCTTCATTGACAGGGGGTACTCCTCATAGATGGAAGGGGTACGCTTCATAGACGACCCGGGGGCACCCTTCATTGAAAGGGGGCACTTCTCCTTGACAGGGTCACTCCTCCTTGACAGGGTCACTCCTCATTAACAGGGAGCACTTCTCATTGGCAGCGGGCACTCCTCATTGACAGCGGGCACTCCTCATTGACAGAGGGCACTCTTCATAAACGGGGGGGGGAGACTACTCGTTGTCGGGGGGCATTCCTCATTGACAGGGGGCCTTCGTCATTGACGAGGGGGGGGCACTGCTCATTGATGAGAGGCACTCCTCACTGACAGAGCGCAGTCCTCATTGACAGAGGGCACTCATCATTGACAGGGGGCACTCCTCTTTGACAGGGGGCACTCCTAATTGACAGGGTGTACTCGTAATGGACAGTGGGCACTTCTCATTGACAAAGGGCACTCTTCATAGACGGGGAGGTTGGAGACTCCTCGTTGTTAGGGGGCACTCCTCAGAGACAGGGTGCATTCGTCATTGCCGAGTGGGTGGTACTGCTCATTGATTGGGGGCACTCCTCATTGACATGGGGCAGTCCTCATTGACAGGGGGCACTCCTCTTTGACTGAGTGCACGCCTCATTGGCAGGGGCACTCCTCTTTGACAGAGGGCACTCCAAATTGACAGGGGTCTCTCCTCATTGACAGGGGCACTCCTAATCGACAAGGGGCAGTCCTCATTGACAGGGGGCACTCCTCTTTGACTGAGTGCACGCCTCATTGACAGGGGCACTCCTCTTTGACAGAGGGCACTCCAAATTGACAGGGGTCTCTCCTCATTGACAGGGGCACTCCTCATTGACAAGGGGCACTCCTCATTGACAAGGGGCACTCCTCATTGGCAGAGGGCACTCCTCATTGAGAGAGGGCACACCTCATTGACAGAAGGCACTCCTCATTGACAGACGGCACTCCTCATTGACATTGGACACTCCCCATTGACGGGGGCAACCTCATTGACAGGGCGCACTCCTCATTGACAGGGGGCACTCCTCATTGAAAGGGGGCCCTCGTCATTGACGGGGCATTCCACATTGACAGTAGACACTCCTCCTTGAGAGGGGGTACTCCTCATTGACTGGGCAGGCACTCCAAATTTACAGGGGGCACTTCTCATTGACAGGGGGCACTACTCATTGACAGGGGCACTCCTCATTGAAAGCGGGCACTCCTCATTGACAGCGGGCACTCCTCATTGACAGAGGGCACTCTTCATAGACGGGGGGGGGGAGAGTCTCCTCGTTGTCAGGGGGCCTCATTGAGAGGCCGCATTCGTCATTGACGTGTGGGGGGGGGGACTGCTCATTGATGGGGGGCACTCCTCATTGACAGAGGGCAATCCTCATTGACAGAGGGCACTCCTCATTGACAGGGGGCACTCCTCTTTGACAGGGGGCACTCCTAATTGACAGGGGGTACTCGTAATGGACAGTGGGCACTTCTCATTGACAGAGGGCACTCTTCATAGACGGGGGGGTTGGAGACATCTCGTTGTCAGGGGGCACTCTCATTGACAAGGTGCATTCGTCATTGACGAGGGTGGGGCACTGCTCATTGATGGGGGGCACTCCGCATTGACAAGGGGCAGTCCTCCATGAAAGAGGGCACTCCTCATTGACTGGACGGCAGTCCTCATCGACTTGGGGCACTCTTCAAAGATGGGGGGGAGGGGCACCCCTCCTTGACAGGGGGTACTCCTCATTGACAGGGGGCTTTCGTCATTGACGAGGGGGGGGGGGCACTGCAAATTGATGGGGGGCACTCCTAATTTACAGCGGTCACTCCTCATTGACAGGGGGCACTCCTCATGGACAGGGGGCACTCCTCATTGACCGGGAGCACTCCTCATTGACAGGGAGCACTCCTCATTGACAGGGAGCACTCCCCATTGACAGGGGCACTCCTCATTGACAGGGAGCACTCCTCATTGACAGGGAGCACTCCTCATTAACAGGGAGCACTCCTCATTGACAGGGAACACTCCTCATTGACAGGGAGCACTCCTCATTGACAGGGAGCACTCCTCATTGACAGGGAGCACTCCCCATTGACAGGGAGCACTCCTCATTGACAGGGACCATTCGTCATTGACAGGGGTGCACTGCTCATTTACAGGGTCACTCCTCATTGGCGGGGTCACTCCTCATTGGCGGGGGCACTCCTCATTGACAGGGGGCACTCTTCATTGACAGGGGGTACTCCTCATAGATGGAAGGGGTACTCTTCATAGACGGCGCGGGGGCACCCTTCATTGAAAGGGGGCACTCTTCCTTGACAGGGTCACTCCTCCTTGACAGGGTCAATCCTCATTAACAGGGAGCACTTCGCATTGGCAGCGGGCACTCCTCATTGACAGCGGGCACTCCTCATTGACAGAGGGCACTCTTTATATACGGGGGGGGGAGACTCCTCGTTGTCGGGGGGCACTCCTCATTGACAGGGGGCCCTCGTCATTGACGAGGGGGGGGGGCACTACTCATTGATGAGGGGCACTCCTCACTGACAGAGCGCAGTCCTCATTGACAGAGGGCACTCATCATTGACAGGGGGCACTCCTCTTTGACAGGGGGCACTCCTAATTGACAGGGGCTACTCGCAATGGACAGTGGGCACTTCTCGTTGACAAAGGGCACTCTTCATAGACGGGTGGGGGGAGACTCCCCGTTGTTAGGGGACACTCCTCATTGACAGGGTGCATTCGTCATTGCCGAGGGGGTGGTACTGCTCATTGATGGGGGGCACTCCTCATTGACATGGGGCAGTCCTCATTGACAGGGGGCTCTCCTCTTTGACTGAGTGCACTCCTCATTGACAGGGGCACTCCTCTATGACAGAGGGCACTCCAAATTGACAGGGGTCTCTCCTCATTGACAGGGGCACTCCTCATGGACAAGGGGCACTCCTCATTGACAAGGGGCACTCCTCATTGGCAGAGGGCACTCCCCATTGACAGAGGGCGCACCTCATTGACAGAAGGCACTCCTCATTGACAGACGGCACTCCTCATTGACATTGGACACTCCCCATTGACGGGGGCACTCCTCATTGACAGGGGGCACTCCTCATTGACAGGGGGCACTCTTCATTGAAAGGGGGCCCTCGTCATTGACGGGGCATTCCACATTGACAGCAGACACTCCTCCTTGTGGGGTGGTACTCCTCATTGTCTGGGCAGGCACTCCACATTTATTGGGGTCACTCCTAATTTACAGGGGTCACTCCGAATTTACAAGGTTCACTCTTCATTGACAGGGTGCACTCCTCCTTGACAGGGGGCACTACTCATTGACAGGGGCACTCGTCATTGACAGCGGGCACTCCTCATTGACAGAGGACACTCTTCATTGACGGGGGGGGAGAGACTCCTCGTTGTCAGGGGGCACTCCTCATTGACATTGGACACTCCCCATTGACAGGGGGCACTCCTCATTTACAGGGGGCACTACTCATTGACAGGGGCACTCCTCATTGAAAGCGGGCACTCCTCATTGACAGCGGGCACTCGTCATTGACAGAGGGCACTCTTCATAGAGGGGTGGGGGAGAGACTCCTCGTTGTCAGGGGGCACTCCTCATTGAGAGGCCGCATTCGTCATTGACGTGTGGGGGGGGACTGCTCATTGATGGGGGGCACTCCTCATTGACAGAGGGCAATCCTCATTGACAGACGCCACTCCTCATTGACAGGGGGCACTCCTCTTTGACAGGGGGCACTCCTAATTGACAGGGGGTACTCGTAATGGACAGTGGGCACTTCTCATTGACAGAGGGCACTCTTCATAGACGGGGGGGTTGGAGACTCCTCGTTGTCAGGCGGCACTCCTCATTGACAGGGTGCATTCTTCATTGACGAGGGTGGGGCACTGCTCATTGATGGGGGGCACTCCTCATTGACAAGGTGCAGTCCTCCATGACAGAGGGCACTCCTCATTGACTGGGGGACAGTCCTCATTGACGGGGGCACTCCTCATTGATGGGCCACTCTTCCTTGACAGGGGGCCCTCCTCATTGACAGGGGGCCCTCCTCTTTGAGAGGGGTACTCCTCATTGACGGCGGGGCCCTCCTCATTGACGGAGGGGTCACTCGTCATTGACAGGGGGCACTCCTCATGGACAGGGGGCTCTCCGCATTGACAGGGGGCACTACTCATTGACAGAGGGCTCTCCTCCTTGACAGGGGCACTCCTCATTGACAGAGAGCATTCGTCATTGACAGG
Organism: Mustelus asterias; assembly: GCF_964213995.1. Taxonomy (NCBI): domain Eukaryota; kingdom Metazoa; phylum Chordata; class Chondrichthyes; order Carcharhiniformes; family Triakidae; genus Mustelus; species Mustelus asterias. The sequence goes on from NW_027590737.1 coordinate 61,730, forward strand.
GGTGCACTGCTCATTTACAGGGTCACTCCTCATTGACAGGGGGCACTCTTCATTGACAGGGGGTACTCCTCATAGATGGAAGGGGTACTCTTCATAGACTGCGCGGGGGCACCCTTCATTGAAAGGGGCACTCCTCCTTGACAGGGTCACTCCTCCTTGACAGGGTCGCTCCTCATTGACAAGGGGAACTCCTCATTGATAAGGGGCACTCCTCATTGACAGAGGGCACTCCTCATTGACAGGGGGCCATCGTAATTGACGGGGCATTCCACATTGACAGCAGACACTCCTCATTGAGAGGGGTCCTCCTCATTGACAAGGGGCACTACTCATTTACAAGGGGCAATCCTCATTGACAAGGGGCACTCTTCATTGACAGAGCGCACTCCTCATTGACAGGGGGCACTCCTCATTGACAAGGGGCACTCCTCATTGACAGAGGGCACTCCTCATTGACAAGGGGCACTCCTCATTGACAGCGGGCACTCCTCATTGACAGCGGGCACTCCTCATTGACAGAGGGCACTCTTCATAGACTGGGGGGGAGAGACTCCTCGTTGTCAGGGGGCAATCCTCATTGACATTGGACACTCCTCATTGACAAGGGGCACTCCTCATTGACAGGGGGCACTACTCATTGACAGCGGGCACTCCTCATTGACAGAGGGCACTCTTCATAGACGGGGGGGGGGGGGGAGAGAGACTCCTCGTTGTCAGGGGGCACTCCTCATTGAGAGGCCGCATTCGTCATTGACGTGTGGGGGGGGGACTGCTCATTGATGGGGGGCACTCATCATTGGCAGAGGGAAGTCCTCATTGACAGAGGCCACTCCTCATTGACAGGGGGCACTCCTCTTTGACAGGGGGCACTCCTAATTGACAGGGGGTACTCGTAATGGACATTGGGCACTTCCCATTGACAGAGGGCACTCTTCATAGACGGGGGGGTTGGAGACATCTCGTTGTCAGGGGGCACTCCTCGTTGACAAGGTGCATTCGTCATTGACGAGGGTGGGGCACTGCTCATTGATGGGGGGCACTCCTCATTGACAAGGGGCAGTCCTCCATGACAGAGGGCACTCCTCATTGACTGGGGGGACGTCCTCATTGACGGGGGCACTCTTCATTGAAAGGGGTCACTCCTGATTGACGGGGGGCACTCGTCATTGATGGTACATTCCACATTGACAGCAGACGAGGGGGGGGGGGGGCACTGCTCATTGATGAGGGGCACTCCTCACTGACAAAGCGCAGTCCTCATTGACAGAGGGCACTCCTCATTGACAGGGGGCACTCCTCCTTGAGAGGCGGTACTCCTCATTGACTGGGCAGGCACTCCAAATTTCCAGGGGTCACTCCTAATTTCCAGGGGTCACTCCGAATTTACAAGGTTCACTCCTCATTGACAGGGTGCACTCCTCATTGACAGGGGGCACTACTCATTGACAGGGGCACTCCTCATTGACAGCGGGCACTCCTCATTGACAGGGGGAACTCCTCATTGACAGAGGGCCCTCTTCATAGACGGGGGGGGGGCGGGAGAGACTCCTCGTTGTCAGGGGGCACTCCTCATTGACATCGGACACTCCCCATTGACAGGGGGCACTCCTCATTGACAGGGGGCACTCCTCATTGACATCAGACACTCCCCATTGACAGGGGGCACTCCTCATTGACAGGGGGCACTACTCATTGACAGGGGCACTCCTCATTGAAAGCGAGCACTCCTCATTGACAGCGGGCACTCCTCATTGACAGAGGGCACTCTTCATAGAGGGGGGTGGGGGGAGAGACTCCGCGTTGTCAGCGGGCACTCCTCATTGAGAGGCCGCATTCGTCATTGACGTGGGGGGGTCACTACTCATTGATGGGGGGCAATCCTCATTGACAGAGGGCAGCCCTCATTGACAGAGGGCACTCCTCATTGACAGGGGGCCCTCCTCATTGACAGAGGGCACTCTTCATAGACGGCGGTGGGGGGAGAGACTCCGCGTTGTCAGGGGGCACTCGAAATGGACAGTGGGCACTTCTCATTGACAGAGGGCACTCTTCATAGACGGAGGGCGTGGGGGTGGGGGTTGGAGACTCCTCGTTGTCAGGGGGCACTCCTCATTGACAGGGTGCATTCGTCATTGACGAGGGTGGGGCACTGCTCATTGATGGGGGGCACTCCTCATTGACAAGGGGCAGTCCTCAATGACAGAGGGCACTCCTCATTGACTGTGGGGCAGTCCGCATTGACGGGGGTACTCCTCATTGACGGGGGCACTCTTCATTGACAGGGGGCACTCCTCATTGACAGGGGGACCTCCTCATTGACAGGGGGCCCTCCTGATTGAGTGGGGTACTCCTCATTGACGGCGGGGCCCTCCTCAATGACGGGGGGTCACTCCTCATTGACAGGGGGCAATCCTCATGGACAGGGGGCACTCCTCATTGACAGGGAGCACTCCTCATTGACAGGGACCACTCCCCATTGACAGAGAGCATTCGTCATTGACAGGGGTGCAATGCTCATTTACAGGGTCACTCCTCATTGGCGGGGGACTCCTCATTGACAGGGGGCACTCCTCATGGACAGGGGGCACTCCCCATTGACGGACAATTCGTCATTGACAGCGGTGCACTGCTCATTTACAGGGTCACTCCTCATTGGCGGGGGCACTCATCATTGACAGGGGGCACTCTTCATTGACAGGGGGTACTCCTCATAGATAGAAGGTGTACTCTTCATTGACGGCACGGGGGAACCCTTCATTGAAAGGGGGCACTCCTCCTTGACAGGGGCACTCCTCCTTGACAGGGTCACTCCTCCTTGACAGGGTCACTCCTCCTTCACAGGGAGCACTTCTCATTGGCAGAGGGCACTCCTCATTAACTGGGAACACTCCTCATTGGCAGAGGGGAATCCTCATTGACAGGGGCACTCCTCATTGACAAGGGGCACTCCTCATTGATAAGGGGCACTCCTCATTGACAGAGGGCACTCCTCATTAACAGTGGCCATTCCTCATTGACAGAGGGCACTCCTCATTGACAGGGGGCACTCCTCATTGACAGGGGGCCATCGTCATTGACGGTGCATTCCACATTGACAGCAGACACTCCTCATTGAGAGGGGTACTCATTGACAAGGGGCACTACTCATTGACAAGGGGCAATCCTCATTGACAGGGGGCACTTCTCATTGACAGGGGGCACTCCTCATTGACTGGGGGGCAGTCCTCATTGACGGGGGCACTCCTCATTGACAGGGGGCACTCTTCATTTACACGGGGCACTCTTCATTGACAGGGGGCCCTCCTCATTGACAGCGGGCCCTCCTCATTGACGGGGGCACTCCTCATTGACAGGGGGCACTCCTCACTGAGAGGGTTCACTCCTCATGGACAGGGGGCAATCCTCATTGACAGGGGGCATTGATCAATGACGGCGGGGGGCACTCCTCATTGAAGGGGGGCCCTCCTAATTTTCAGAAATGGCCCCTCATTGACGGGAGGGAGGGGCCACTCCTCATTTACTGGTTCACTCCTGATTGACAGAGGGCACTCCTCATTGACAGAGGGCACTCCTCATTGACAGGAGGCGCTCCTCATTGACGGGGGGCACTCCTCATTGACAGGGAGCAGTCCTCATTGACAGGGAGCACTCCTCATTGACAGAGGGCACTCCTCATTGACAGGGTCACTCCTCATTGACGGGGGGCACTCGTCATTGACGGGGCATTCCACATTGACAGCAGACAGCCCTCCTTGAGGGGGGGTACTCCTCATTGACGGGGCAGGCACTCCAAATTTACAGGGGTCACTCCTAATTTACAGGGGTCACTCCTAATTTACAAGGATCAGTCCTCATTGACAGGGGGCACTCCTCATTGACAGGGAGCACTACCCATTGACAGCGGCACACCTCATTGACAGCGGGCACTCCTCATTGACAGAGGGCACTCTTCATAGACGAGGGGGATACTCCTCGTTGTCGGGGGGCACTCCTCATTGACAGGGGGCATTCGTCATTGAGGAGGGGGGGGCACTGCTCATTGATGAGGGGCACTCCTCACTGATAGAGCGCAGTCCTCATTGACAGAGGGCACTCCTCATTGACAGGGGGCACTCCCCATTGACAGGGAGCACTCCTCATTGACAGGGGGCACTCCTCATTGACAGGGGGCACTACTCATTGACAGGGGCACTCCTCATTGACAGGGACCATTCGTCATTGACAGGGGTGCACTGCTCATTTACAGGGTCACTCCTCATTGGCGGGGTCACTCCTCATTGGCGGGGGCACTCCTCATTGACAGGGGGCACTCTTCATTGACAGGGGGTACTCCTCATAGATGGAAGGGGTACTCTTCATAGACGGCGCGGGGGCACCCTTCATTGAAAGGGGGCACTCTTCCTTGACAGGGTCACTCCTCCTTGACAGGGTCAATCCTCATTAACAGGGAGCACTTCGCATTGGCAGCGGGCACTCCTCATTGACAGCGGGCACTCCTCATTGACAGAGGGCACTCTTTATATACGGGGGGGGGAGACTCCTCGTTGTCGGGGGGCACTCCTCATTGACAGGGGGCCCTCGTCATTGACGAGGGGGGGGGGCACTACTCATTGATGAGGGGCACTCCTCACTGACAGAGCGCAGTCCTCATTGACAGAGGGCACTCATCATTGACAGGGGGCACTCCTCTTTGACAGGGGGCACTCCTAATTGACAGGGGCTACTCGCAATGGACAGTGGGCACTTCTCGTTGACAAAGGGCACTCTTCATAGACGGGTGGGGGGAGACTCCCCGTTGTTAGGGGACACTCCTCATTGACAGGGTGCATTCGTCATTGCCGAGGGGGTGGTACTGCTCATTGATGGGGGGCACTCCTCATTGACATGGGGCAGTCCTCATTGACAGGGGGCTCTCCTCTTTGACTGAGTGCACTCCTCATTGACAGGGGCACTCCTCTATGACAGAGGGCACTCCAAATTGACAGGGGTCTCTCCTCATTGACAGGGGCACTCCTCATGGACAAGGGGCACTCCTCATTGACAAGGGGCACTCCTCATTGGCAGAGGGCACTCCTCATTGACAGAGGGCGCACCTCATTGACAGAAGGCACTCCTCATTGACAGACGGCACTCCTCATTGACATTGGACACTCCCCATTGACGGGGGCACTCCTCATTGACAGGGGGCACTCCTCATTGACAGGGGGCACTCTTCATTGAAAGGGGGCCCTCGTCATTGACGGGGCATTCCACATTGACAGCAGACACTCCTCCTTGTGGGGTGGTACTCCTCATTGTCTGGGCAGGCACTCCACATTTATTGGGGTCACTCCTAATTTACAGGGGTCACTCCGAATTTACAAGGTTCACTCTTCATTGACAGGGTGCACTCCTCCTTGACAGGGGGCACTACTCATTGACAGGGGCACTCGTCATTGACAGCGGACACTCCTCATTGACAGAGGACACTCTTCTTTGACGGGGGGGGAGAGACTCCTCGTTGTCAGGGGGCACTCCTCATTGACATTGGACACTCCCCATTGACAGGGGGCACTCCTCATTTACAGGGGGCACTACTCATTGACAGGGGCACTCCTCATTGAAAGCGGGCACTCCTCATTGACAGCGGGCACTCGTCATTGACAGAGGGCACTCTTCATAGAGGGGTGGGGGAGAGACTCCTCGTTGTCAGGGGGCACTCCTCATTGAGAGGCCGCATTCGTCATTGACGTGTGGGGGGGGACTGCTCATTGATGGGGGGCACTCCTCATTGACAGAGGGCAATCCTCATTGACAGACGCCACTCCTCATTGACAGGGGGCACTCCTCTTTGACAGGGGGCACTCCTAATTGACAGGGGGTACTCGTAATGGACAGTGGGCACTTCTCATTGACAGAGGGCACTCTTCATAGACGGGGGGGTTGGAGACTCCTCGTTGTCAGGCGGCACTCCTCATTGACAGGGTGCATTCTTCATTGACGAGGGTGGGGCACTGCTCATTGATGGGGGGCACTCCTCATTGACAAGGTGCAGTCCTCCATGACAGAGGGCACTCCTCATTGACTGGGGGACAGTCCTCGTTGACGGGGGCACTCCTCATTGATGGGCCACTCTTCCTTGACAGGGGGCCCTCCTCATTGACAGGGGGCCCTCCTCTTTGAGAGGGGTACTCCTCATTGACGGCGGGGCCCTCCTCATTGACGGAGGGGTCACTCGTCATTGACAGGGGGCACTCCTCATGGACAGGGGGCTCTCCGCATTGACAGGGGGCACTACTCATTGACAGAGGGCTCTCCTCCTTGACAGGGGCACTCCTCATTGACAGAGAGCATTCGTCATTGACAGGGGTGCACTGCTCATTTACAGGGTCACTCCTCATTGACAGGGGGCACTCTTCATTGACAGGGGGTACTCCTCATAGATGGAAGGGGTACTCTTCATAGACTGCGCGGGGGCACCCTTCATTGAAAGGGGCACTCCTCCTTGACAGGGTCACTCCTCCTTGACAGGGTCGCTCCTCATTGACAAGGGGAACTCCTCATTGATAAGGGGCACTCCTCATTGACAGAGGGCACTCCTCATTGACAGGGGGCCATCGTAATTGACGGGGCATTCCACATTGACAGCAGACACTCCTCATTGAGAGGGGTCCTCCTCATTGACAAGGGGCACTACTCATTTACAAGGGGCAATCCTCATTGACAAGGGGCACTCTTCATTGACAGAGCGCACTCCTCATTGACAGGGGGCACTCCTCATTGACAAGGGGCACTCCTCATTGACAGAGGGCACTCCTCATTGACAAGGGGCACTCCTCATTGACAGCGGGCACTCCTCATTGACAGCGGGCACTCCTCATTGACAGAGGGCACTCTTCATAGACTGGGGGGGAGAGACTCCTCGTTGTCAGGGGGCAATCCTCATTGACATTGGACACTCCTCATTGACAAGGGGCACTCCTCATTGACAGGGGGCACTACTCATTGACAGCGGGCACTCCTCATTGACAGAGGGCACTCTTCATAGACGGGGGGGGGGGGGGAGAGAGACTCCTCGTTGTCAGGGGGCACTCCTCATTGAGAGGCCGCATTCGTCATTGACGTGTGGGGGGGGGACTGCTCATTGATGGGGGGCACTCATCATTGGCAGAGGGAAGTCCTCATTGACAGAGGCCACTCCTCATTGACAGGGGGCACTCCTCTTTGACAGGGGGCACTCCTAATTGACAGGGGGTACTCGTAATGGACATTGGGCACTTCCCATTGACAGAGGGCACTCTTCATAGACGGGGGGGTTGGAGACATCTCGTTGTCAGGGGGCACTCCTCGTTGACAAGGTGCATTCGTCATTGACGAGGGTGGGGCACTGCTCATTGATGGGGGGCACTCCTCATTGACAAGGGGCAGTCCTCCATGACAGAGGGCACTCCTCATTGACTGGGGGGACGTCCTCATTGACGGGGGCACTCTTCATTGAAAGGGGTCACTCCTGATTGACGGGGGGCACTCGTCATTGATGGTACATTCCACATTGACAGCAGACGAGGGGGGGGGGGGCACTGCTCATTGATGAGGGGCACTCCTCACTGACAAAGCGCAGTCCTCATTGACAGAGGGCACTCCTCATTGACAGGGGGCACTCCTCCTTGAGAGGCGGTACTCCTCATTGACTGGGCAGGCACTCCAAATTTCCAGGGGTCACTCCTAATTTCCAGGGGTCACTCCGAATTTACAAGGTTCACTCCTCATTGACAGGGTGCACTCCTCATTGACAGGGGGCACTACTCATTGACAGGGGCACTCCTCATTGACAGCGGGCACTCCTCATTGACAGGGGGAACTCCTCATTGACAGAGGGCCCTCTTCATAGACGGGGGGGGGGGGCGGGAGAGACTCCTCGTTGTCAGGGGGCACTCCTCATTGACATCGGACACTCCCCATTGACAGGGGGCACTCCTCATTGACAGGGGGCACTCCTCATTGACATCAGACACTCCCCATTGACAGGGGGCACTCCTCATTGACAGGGGGCACTACTCATTGACAGGGGCACTCCTCATTGAAAGCGAGCACTCCTCATTGACAGCGGGCACTCCTCATTGACAGAGGGCACTCTTCATAGAGGGGGGTGGGGGGAGAGACTCCGCGTTGTCAGCGGGCACTCCTCATTGAGAGGCCGCATTCGTCATTGACGTGGGGGGGTCACTACTCATTGATGGGGGGCAATCCTCATTGACAGAGGGCAGCCCTCATTGACAGAGGGCACTCCTCATTGACAGGGGGCACTCCTCATTGACAGAGGGCACTCTTCATAGACGGCGGTGGGGGGAGAGACTCCGCGTTGTCAGGGGGCACTCGAAATGGACAGTGGGCACTTCTCATTGACAGAGGGCACTCTTCATAGACGGAGGGCGTGGGGGTGGGGGTTGGAGACTCCTCGTTGTCAGGGGGCACTCCTCATTGACAGGGTGCATTCGTCATTGACGAGGGTGGGGCACTGCTCATTGATGGGGGGCACTCCTCATTGACAAGGGGCAGTCCTCAATGACAGAGGGCACTCCTCATTGACTGTGGGGCAGTCCGCATTGACGGGGGTACTCCTCATTGACGGGGGCACTCTTCATTGACAGGGGGCACTCCTCATTGACAGGGGGACCTCCTCATTGACAGGGGGCCCTCCTGATTGAGTGGGGTACTCCTCATTGACGGCGGGGCCCTCCTCAATGACGGGGGGTCACTCCTCATTGACAGGGGGCAATCCTCATGGACAGGGGGCACTCCTCATTGACAGGGAGCACTCCTCATTGACAGGGACCACTCCCCATTGACAGAGAGCATTCGTCATTGACAGGGGTGCAATGCTCATTTACAGGGTCACTCCTCATTGGCGGGGGACTCCTCATTGACAGGGGGCACTCCTCATGGACAGGGGGCACTCCCCATTGACGGACAATTCGTCATTGACAGCGGTGCACTGCTCATTTACAGGGTCACTCCTCATTGGCGGGGGCACTCATCATTGACAGGGGGCACTCTTCATTGACAGGGGGTACTCCTCATAGATAGAAGGTGTACTCTTCATTGACGGCACGGGGGAACCCTTCATTGAAAGGGGGCACTCCTCCTTGACAGGGGCACTCCTCCTTGACAGGGTCACTCCTCCTTGACAGGGTCACTCCTCTTTCACAGGGAGCACTTCTCATTGGCAGAGGGCACTCCTCATTAACTGGGAACACTCCTCATTGGCAGAGGGGAATCCTCATTGACAGGGGCACTCCTCATTGACAAGGGGCACTCCTCATTGATAAGGGGCACTCCTCATTGACAGAGGGCACTCCTCATTAACAGTGGCCATTCCTCATTGACAGAGGGCACTCCTCATTGACAGGGGGCACTCCTCATTGACAGGGGGCCATCGTCATTGACGGTGCATTCCACATTGACAGCAGACACTCCTCATTGAGAGGGGTACTCATTGACAAGGGGCACTACTCATTGACAAGGGGCAATCCTCATTGACAGGGGGCACTTCTCATTGACAGGGGGCACTCCTCATTGACTGGGGGGCAGTCCTCATTGACGGGGGCACTCCTCATTGACAGGGGGCACTCTTCATTTACACGGGGCACTCTTCATTGACAGGGGGCCCTCCTCATTGACAGCGGGCCCTCCTCATTGACGGGGGCACTCCTCATTGACAGGGGGCACTCCTCACTGAGAGGGTTCACTCCTCATGGACAGGGGGCAATCCTCATTGACAGGGGGCATTGATCAATGACGGCGGGGGGCACTCCTCATTGATGGGGGGCCCTCCTAATTTTCAGAAATGGCCCCTCATTGACGGGAGGGAGGGGCCACTCCTCATTTACTGGTTCACTCCTGATTGACAGAGGGCACTCCTCATTGACAGAGGGCACTCCTCATTGACAGGAGGCGCTCCTCATTGACGGGGGGCACTCCTCATTGACAGGGAGCAGTCCTCATTGACAGGGAGCACTCCTCATTGACAGAGGGCACTCCTCATTGACAGGGTCACTCCTCATTGACGGGGGGCACTCGTCATTGACGGGGCATTCCACATTGACAGCAGACAGCCCTCCTTGAGGGGGGGTACTCCTCATTGACGGGGCAGGCACTCCAAATTTACAGGGGTCACTCCTAATTTACAGGGGTCACTCCTAATTTACAAGGATCAGTCCTCATTGACAGGGGGCACTCCTCATTGACAGGGAGCACTACCCATTGACAGCGGCACACCTCATTGACAGCGGGCACTCCTCATTGACAGAGGGCACTCTTCATAGACGAGGGGGATACTCCTCGTTGTCGGGGGGCACTCCTCATTGACAGGGGGCATTCGTCATTGAGGAGGGGGGGGCACTGCTCATTGATGAGGGGCACTCCTCACTGATAGAGCGCAGTCCTCATTGACAGAGGGCACTCCTCATTGACAGGGGGCACTCCCCATTGACAGGGAGCACTCCTCATTGACAGGGGGCACTCCTCATTGACAGGGGGCACTACTCATTGACAGGGGCACTCCTCATTGAAAGCGAGCACTCCTCATTGACAGCGGACACTCCTCAATGACAGAGGGCTCTCTTCATAGACGGGGGTGGGGGGAGAGACTCCGCGTTGTCAGGGGGCACTCCTCATTGAGAGGCCGCATTCGTCATTGACGTGGGGGGGGGGGCACTGCTCATTGATGGGGGGCACTCCTCATTGACAGAGGGCAGTCCTCATTGACAGAGGGCACTCCTCATTGACAGGGGGCACTCCTCATTGACAGAGGGCACTCTTCATAGACGGGGGTGGGGGGAGAGACTCCGCGTTGTCAGGGGGCACTCGTAATGGACAGTGGGCACTTCTCATTGACAGACGGCACTCTTCATAGACGGGGGGGTTGGAGACTCCTCGTTGTCAGGGGGCACTCCTCATTGACAGGGTGCATTCGTCATTGACGAGGGTGCGGCACTGCTCATTGATGGGGGCACTCCTCATTGACAAGTGGCAGTCCTCAATGTCAGAAGGCACTCCTCATTGACGGGGGTACTCCTCATTGACGGGGGCACACTTCATTGACAGGGGGCACTCCTCATTGACAGGGGGCCCTCCTCATTGACAGGGGGCCCTCCTCATTGACGGCGAGGCCCTCCTCATTGACAGGGAGCATTCGTCATTGACAGGGGTGCACTGCTCATTTACAGGGTCACTCCTCATTGGCGGGGGCACTACTCATTGACAGGGGTCACTCCTCATTGACAGGGAGCACTCTCCAGTGACAGGGAGCACTCTTCATTGACAGGGAGCACTCCCCATTGACAGGGACCATTCGTCATTGACAGTGGTGCACTGCTCATTGACAGGGTCACTCCTCGTTGGCGGGTGCACTCCTCATTGACAGGGGTCACTCCTCATTGACAGGGAGCACTCTTCATTGACAGGGACAATTCGTCATTGACAGCGGTGCACTGCTCATTTACAGGGTCACTCCTCGTTGGCGGGTGCACTCCTCATTGACATGGGGCACTCTTCATTGACAGGGGGTACTCCTCATAGATGGAAGGTGTACTCTTCATTGACGGCGCGGGGGAACCCTTCATTGAAAAGGGGAACTCCTCCTTGACAGGGTCACTCCTCCTTGACAGGGTCACTCCTCTTTCACAGGGAGCACTTCTCATTGGCAGAGGGCACTCCTCATTAACTGGGAACACTCCTCATTGGCAGAGGGCACTCCTCATTGACAGGAGCACTCCTCATTGACAGGGGCACTCCTCATTGACACGGGGCACTCCTCATTGATAAGGGGCACTCCTCATTGACAGAGGGCACTCCTCATTGACTGGGGGGACGTCCTCATTGACGGGGGCACTCTTAATTGAAAGGGGTCACTCCTGATTGACGGGGGGCACTCGTCATTGATGGTACATTCCACATTGACAGCAGACGAGGGGGGGGGCACTGCTCATTGATGAGGGGCACTCCTCACTGACAAAGCGCAGTCCTCATTGACAGAGGGCACTCCTCATTGACAGGGGGCACTCCTCCTTGAGAGGCGGTACTCCTCATTGACTGGGCAGGCACTCCAAATTTCCAGGGGTCACTCCTAATTTCCAGGGGTCACTCCGAATTTACAAGGTTCACTCCTCATTGACAGGGTGCACTCCTCATTGACAGGGGGCACTACTCATTGACAGGGGCACTCCTCATTGACAGCGGGCACTCCTCATTGACAGGGGGAACTCCTCATTGACAGAGGGCCCTCTTCATAGACGGGGGGGGGGCGGGAGAGACTCCTCGTTGTCAGCGGGCACTCCTCATTGACATCGGACACTCCCCATTGACAGGGGGCACTCCTCATTGACAGGGGGCACTCCTCATTGACATCAGACACTCCCCATTGACAGGGGGCACTCCTCATTGACAGGGGGCACTCCTCATTGACAGGGGGCACTACTCATTGACAGGGGCACTCCTCATTGAAAGCGAGCACTCCTCATTGACAGCGGGCACTCCTCATTGACAGAGGGCACTCTTCATAGAGGGGGGTGGGGGGAGAGACTCCGCGTTGTCAGCGGGCACTCCTCATTGAGAGGCCGCATTCGTCATTGACGTGGGGGGGTCACTACTCATTGATGGGGGGCAATCCTCATTGACAGAGGGCAGCCCTCATTGACAGAGGGCACTCCTCATTGACAGGGGGCACTCCTCATTGACAGAGGGCACTCTTCATAGACGGCGGTGGGGGGAGAGACTCCGCGTTGTCAGGGGGCACTCGAAATGGACAGTGGGCACTTCTCATTGACAGAGGGCACTCTTCATAGACGGAGGGCGTGGGGGTGGGGGTTGGAGACTCCTCGTTGTCAGGGGGCACTCCTCATTGACAGGGTGCATTCGTCATTGACGAGGGTGGGGCACTGCTCATTGATGGGGGGCACTCCTCATTGACAAGGGGCAGTCCTCAATGACAGAGGGCACTCCTCATTGACTGTGGGGCAGTCCGCATTGACGGGGGTACTCCTCATTGACGGGGGCACTCTTCATTGACAGGGGGCACTCCTCATTGACAGGGGGACCTCCTCATTGACAGGGGGCCCTCCTGATTGAGAGGGGTACTCCTCATTGACGGCGGGGCCCTCCTCAATGACGGGGGGTCACTCCTCATTGACAGGGGGCAATCCTCATGGACAGGGGGCACTCCTCATTGACAGGGGGCACTCCTCATTGACAGGGACCACTCCCCATTGACAGAGAGCATTCGTCATTGACAGGGGTGCAATGCTCATTTACAGGGTCACTCCTCATTGGCGGGGGACTCCTCATTGACAGGGGCACTCCTCATGGACAGGGGGCACTCCCCATTGACGGACAATTCGTCATTGACAGCGGTGCACTGCTCATTTACAGGGTCACTCCTCATTGGCGGGGGCACTCATCATTGACAGGGGGCACTCTTCATTGACAGGGGGTACTCCTCATAGATAGAAGGTGTACTCTTTATTGACGGCACGGGGGAACCCTTCATTGAAAGGGGGCACTCCTCCTTGACAGGGGCACTCCTCCTTGACAGGGTCACTCCTCCTTGACAGGGTCACTCCTCTTTCACAGGGAGCACTTCTCATTGGCAGAGGGCACTCCTCATTAACTGGGAACACTCCTCATTGGCAGAGGGGAATCCTCATTGACAGGGGCACTCCTCATTGACAAGGGGCACTCCTCATTGATAAGGGGCACTCCTCATTGACAGAGGGCACTCCTCATTAACAGTGGCCATTCCTCATTGACAGAGGGCACTCCTCATTGACAGGGGGCACTCCTCATTGACAGGGGGCCATCGTCATTGACGGGGCATTCCACATTGACAGCAGACACTCCTCATTGAGAGGGGTACTCATTGACAAGGGGCACTACTCATTGACAAGGGGCAATCCTCATTGACAGGGGGCACTTCTCATTGACAGGGGGCACTCCTCATTGACTGGGGGGCAGTCCTCATTGACGGGGGCACTCCTCATTGACAGGAGGCACTCTTCATTTACACGGGGCACTCTTCATTGACAGGGGGCCCTCCTCATTGACAGCGGGCCCTCCTCATTGACGGGGGCACTCCTCATTGACAGGGGGCACTCCTCACTGAGAGGGTTCACTCCTCATGGACAGGGGGCAATCCTCATTGACAGGGGGCATTGATCAATGACGGCGGGGGGCACTCCTCATTGAAGGGGGGCCCTCCTAATTTTCAGAAATGGCCCCTCATTGACGGGAGGGAGGGGCCACTCCTCATTTACTGGTTCACTCCTGATTGACAGAGGGCACTCCTCATTGACAGATAGCACTCCTCATTGACAGGAGGCGCTCCTCATTGACGGGGGGCACTCCTCATTGACAGGGAGCAGTCCTCATTGACAGGGAGCACTCCTCATTGACAGAGGGCACTCCTCATTGACAGGGTCACTCCTCATTGACGGGGGGCACTCGTCTTTGACGGGGCATTCCACATTGACAGCAGACAGCCCTCCTTGAGGGGGGGTACTCCTCATTGACGGGGCAGGCACTCCAAATTTACAGGGGTCACTCCTAATTTACAGGGGTCACTCCTAATTTACAAGGATCAGTCCTCATTGACAGGGGGCACTCCTCATTGACAGGGAGCACTACCCATTGACAGCGGCACACCTCATTGACAGCGGGCACTCCTCATTGACAGAGGGCACTCTTCATAGACGAGGGGGATACTCCTCGTTGTCGGGGGGCACTCCTCATTGACAGGGGGCATTCGTCATTGAGGAGGGGGGGGCACTGCTCATTGATGAGGGGCACTCCTCACTGATAGAGCGCAGTCCTCATTGACAGAGGGCACTCCTCATTGACAGGGGGCACTCCCCATTGACAGGGGGCACTCCTCATTCACAGGGGGCACTCCTCATTGACAGGGGGCACTACTCATTGACAGGGGCACTCCTCATTGAAAGCGAGCACTCCTCATTGACAGCGGGCACTCCTCAATGACAGAGGGCTCTCTTCATAGACGGGGGTGGGGGGAGAGACTCCGCGTTGTCAGGGGGCACTCCTCATTGAGAGGCCGCATTCGTCATTGACGTGGGGGGGGGGGGGCACTGCTCATTGATGGGGGGCACTCCTCATTGATAGAGGGCAGTCCTCATTGACAGAGGGCACTCCTCATTGACAGGGGGCACTCCTCATTGACAGAGGGCACTCTTCATAGACGGGGGTGGGGGGAGAGATTCCGCGTTGTCAGGGGGCACTCGTAATGGACAGTGGGCACTTCTCATTGACAGACGGCACTCTTCATAGACGGGGGGGTTGGAGACTCCTCGTTGTCAGGGGGCACTCCTCATTGACAGGGTGCATTCGTCATTGACGAGGGTGCGGCACTGCTCATTGATGGGGGCACTCCTCATTGACAAGTGGCAGTCCTCAATGTCAGAAGGCACTCCTCATTGACGGGGGTACTCCTCATTGACGGGGGCACTCTTCATTGACAGGGGGCACTCCTCATTGACAGGGGGCCCTCCTCATTGACAGGGGGCCCTCCTCATTGACGGCGAGGCCCTCCTCATTGACAGGGAGCATTCGTCATTGACAGGGGTGCACTGCTCATTTACAGGGTCACTCCTCATTGGCGGGGGCACTACTCATTGACAGGGGTCACTCCTCATTGACAGGGAGCACTCTTGAGTGACAGGGAGCACTCTTCATTGACAGGGAGCACTCCCCATTGACAGGGACCATTCGTCATTGACAGTGGTGCACTGCTCATTTACAGGGTCACTCCTCGTTGGCGGGTGCACTCCTCATTGACAGGGGTCACTCCTCATTGACAGGGAGCACTCTTCATTGACAGGGACAATTCGTCATTGACAGCGGTGCACTGCTCATTTACAGGGTCACTCCTCGTTGGCGGGTGCACTCCTCATTGACAGGGGGCACTCTTCATTGACAGGGGGTACTCCTCATAGATGGAAGGTGTACTCTTCATTGACGGCGCGGGGGAACCCTTCATTGAAAAGGGGAACTCCTCCTTGACAGGGTCACTCCTCCTTGACAGGGTCACTCCTCTTTCACAGGGAGCACTTCTCATTGGCAGAGGGCATTCCTCATTAACTGGGAACACTCCTCATTGGCAGAGGGCACTCCTCATTGACAGGAGCACTCCTCATTGACAGAGGCACTCCTCATTGACACGGGGCACTCCTCATTGATAAGGGGCACTCCTCATTGACAGAGGGCACTCCTCATTAACAGTGGGCATTCCTCATTGACAGGGGGCACTCCTCATTGACAGGGGGCCATCGTCATTGACGGCGCATTCCACATTGACAGCAGACACTCCTCATTGAGAGGGGTACTTCTCATTGACCAGGGGCACTACTCATTGACAAGGGGCACTCCTCATGGACAGGGGGCACTCCTCATTGACAGGGGGCACTCCTCACTGAGAGGGTGCACTCCTCATGGACAGGGGGCAATCCTCATTGGCAGGGGGCATTGATCAATGACGGCGGGGGGCACTCCTCATTGATGGGGGGCCCTCCTAATTTTCAGAAATGGCCCCTCATTGACGGGAGGGAGGGGCCACTCCTCATTTACTGGTTCACTCCTGATTGACAGAGGGCACTCCTCATTGACAGAGGGCACTCCTCATTGACAGGGGCACTCCTCATTGATAGGTGCACTCCTCATTGACAGAGGGCACTCGTCATTGACAGGGGGCTCTCCTGATTGACAGGAGGTACTCCTCATTGACAAGGGGCACTCCTCATTGACAGCGGGCACTACTCATTGACAGGGGCACTCCTCATTGACAGCGGGCACTCCTCATTGACAGAGCGTACTCTTCATAGACGGGGGGGGGGGGCGGAGAGACTCCTCGTTGTCAGGGGGCACTCCTCATTGAGAGGCCGCATTCGTCATTGACGTGGGCGGGCACTGCTCATTGATGGGGGGCACTCCTCATTGACAGAGGGCAGTCTTCATTGACAGAGGGCACCCCTCATTGACAGAGGGCACTCCTCATTGACTGGGGGTATACTCCTCATGGACATGGGGCACTACTCAATGACAGGGGGCACTCTTCATTGACAGGAGGTACTCTTCATGGATGGGAGGGGTACTCCTCATAGACGGCGCGGGGGCTCTCCTCATTGAAAGGGGGCACTCCTCTTGACACGGTCACTCCTCCTTGACAGGGTCACTCCTCATTAACAGGGAGAACTCCTCATTGGCAGAGGGCACTCCTCATTGACAGGGTCACTCCTCATTTACGGGGGGCACTCCTCATTGACAGGGAGCAGTCCTCATTGACAGGGAGCACTCCTCATTGACAGAGGGCACTCCTCATAGACAGGGTCACTCCTCATTGACGGGGGGCACTCGTCATTTCCGGGGCATTCCACATTGACAGCAGACACTCCTCCTTGAGAGGTGGTACTCCTCATTGACGGGGCAGGCACTCCAAATTTACAGGGGTCAATACTAATTTACAGGGGTCACTCCTAATTTACAAGGATCAGTCCTCACTGACATGGGGCACTCCTCATTGACAGGGGGCACTACCCATTGTCAGGGGCACTCCTCATTGACAGCGGGCACTCTTCATTGACAGGGGCAACTACTCATTGGCAGGGGTCATTCCACATTGACAGCAGACTCTCCTCATTGAGAGGGGGCACTCCTCATTGACGGGGCAGGCACTCCAAATTTACAGGGTTCACTCCTAATTTACGGGGGTCACTCCTAATTTCCAAGGGTCACTGCTCTTTGACAGGGGGCACTCCTCATTGACAGGGGTCACTACTCATTGGCAGGGTGCTCTCCTCTTTGACCGGGGGCACTTCTCATTATAAGAGGGCACTCCTCATGTACGGAAGGGGGGGGGGGGGCGTAGGGGCACTTCTCATTGACTGGGTGCTCTCCTCATCGACGTGGGGCACTCTTCAAAGACGGGGCGGAGGGGCACTCCTCGTTAACAGGGGGCACTCCTCATTGGCAGGGGGCATTCGTCATTGACAGGGGGAATTCCTCGTTGACAGGGGGCACTCGTAATTGACAGGGGGTACACGGAATTGACAGAGGGCACTCCTCATTGACAAGGGGCACTCCTCATTGACAGAGGGCACTCCTCATTGACAGAGGGCACTCCTCATTGACTGGGGGGCAGTCCTCATTGACGGGGCACTCCTCATTGAAAGGGGGCACTCTTCATTGACAGGGGGCACTCCTAATTGACAGGGGGCACTCCTCATTGACAGTGGGCACTGCTCTTTGACAGGGGTACTCCTCATTGACGGGGGGGCACTCCTCACTGACGGAGGGGCACTCCTCATTGACAGCGGGTCCTCTTCATTGACGGGGGCACTCCTCATTGGCAGGTGTCATTCCACATTGACAGCAGACACTCGTCATTGAGAGGGGGGAGTCCTCATTGACGGGGCATCAACTCCCAATTGACAGGTTTCAGTCCTAATTTACAGGGGTAACTCCTAATTTACAAGGGTCAATCCTCTTTGAAAGAGGGCACTCCTCATTGACAGGGGGCACTCCTCATTGAAAGGGGGCACTCTTCATTGACAGGGGCCACTCCTCATTGACAGTGGGCACTGCTCTTTGACAGGGGTACTCCTCATTGACGGGGGGGCCCTCCTCACTGACGGAGGGGCACTCCTCATTGACAGGGGGTCCTCTTCATTGACAGGGGGCACTCCTCATTGGCAGGTGTCATTCCACATTGACAGCAGACACTCGTCATTGAGAGGGGGGAGTCCTCATTGACGGGGCATGAACTCCCAATTCACAGGTTTCACTCCTAATTTACAGGGGTAACTCCTAATTTACAAGGGTCAATCCTCATTGAAAGTGGGCACTCCTCATTGACAGGGGGCACTCCTCATTTGCAGAGGGCACTCCTCATTGACAGACGGCACTCCTCATTGTCTGGGGGGCAGTCCTCATTGACGGGGGCACTCGTCATTGACAGGGGGCACTCTTCATTGACACGGGCACTCCTCATTGACAGGGTGCCCTCCTCATTGACAGGGGGCCCTCCTCATTGACAGGAGGCCCTCCTCATTGACAGGGGCACTCCTCATTGACAGGGGGCACTCCTCATTGACAGGGGACACTCCTCATTGACAGCGTGCATTCGTCATTGAGGAGGTGGGGGGTACTGCTCATTGATGGGGGGCACTCCTCATTGACATGGGGCAGTCCTCATTGACAGAGGACACTCCTCATTGACTAGGGGGCAGTGCTCATTGACGTGTGCACTCCTCATTGACAGGGGGCACTCTTCATTGACAGGGGGCACTCGCCATTGACAGGGAACCCTCCTCACTGACAGGGGCCCTCCACATTGACGGGGGGGGCCGCCTCATTGACGGGGGGGGTCACTCCTCAGTGACGGGGGCATTCCTCATGGACAGGGGGCACTACTCATTGACAGGGAGCACTCCTCATTGACAGGCAGCATTCGTCATTGACAGGGGTGCACTGCTAATTTACACGGTCACTCCCCATTGGCGGGGCCAATCCTCATTGACAGAGGATATTCCTCATGGACATGGGGCACTCCTCATTGACAGGGGGCACTCTTCATTGACAGGGGGTACTCCTCATAGATGTGAGGGGTACTCCTCATAGAAGGCGCGGGGGCACTCCTCATTGAAAAGGGGCACTACTCATTGAAAAGGGGCACTCCTCCTTGACAGGGTCACTCCTCATTAACAGAGAGGACTCCTCATTGGCAGCGGGCACTCCTCATTGACAGGGTCACTCCTGATTGACGGGGGGCACTCGTCATTGACGGGGCATTCCACATTGACAGCAGACTCTCCTCCTTGAGAGGGGGTACTCTTCATTGACAGGGCAGGCACTCCAAATTTCCAGAGGTCAATCCTAATTTACAGGGGTCACTCCTAATTTACAAGGATCAGTCCTCATTGACAGAGGGCACTCCTCATTGACAGGGGGCACTCCTCATTGACAGGGGGCCCTCCTCATTGACAGGAGGCCCTCCTCATTGACAGGGGCACTCCTCATTGACAGGGGGCACTCCTCATTGACAGCGGGCACTCCTCATTGACAGAGGGCACTCTTCATAGACGGGGGGGGATACTCCTCGTTGTCGGGGGGCACTCCTCATTGACAGGGGGCCTTCGTCATTGAAGAGGTGGGGGGGGCAGTGCTCATTGATGAGGGGCACTCCTCACTGACAGAGCGCAGTCCTCATTGACAGAGGGCACTCCTCATTGACAGGGGGCACTCCTCTTTGACAGGGGTACTCCTAATTGACAGGGGGTACTCGCAATGGACAGTGGGCACTTCTCATTGACAAAGGGCACTCTTCATAGACGGGGGGGGGCGGTGGCTCCTCGTTGTCAGGGGGCACTCCTCATTGACAGGGTGCATTCGTCATTGACGAGGGGGTGGTACTGCTCATTGATCGGGGGCATTCCTCATTGACATGGGGCAGTCCTCATTGACAGGGTTGCACTCCTCTTTGACTGATTGCACTCCTCATTGACAGGGGCACTCCTCTTTGACAGAGGTCACTCCAAATTGACAGGGGTCGCTCCTCATTGACAGGGGCACTCCTCATTGACAAGGGGCCCTTCTCATTGAAAAGGGGCACTCCTCATTGGCAGAGGGCACTCCTCATTGACAGAGGGCACTCCTCATTGACAGAAGGCACTCCTCATTGACAGAGGGCACTCCTCATTGACATTGGACACTCCCCATTGACGCGGGCACTCCTCATTGAGAAGGGGCAATCCTCATTGACAGGAGGCAATCCTCATTGACAGGGGGCCCTCGTCATTGACGGGGCATTCCACATTGACAGCAGACACTCCTCCTTGAGAGGGGGTACTCCTCATTAACTGGGCAGGCACTCCAAATTTACAGGGGTCACTCCTAAGTTACAGGGGTCACTCCTCATTGACAGGGGGCACTCCGGATTGACAGGGGGCACTACCCATTGACAGGGGCACTCCTCATTGACAGCGGGCACTCCTCATTGACAGCGAGCACTCCTCATTGACAGAGGTCACTCTTCATAGACGGGGGGCGGGGGGAGAGACTCCTCGTTGTCAGGGGGCACTCCTCATTGACATTGGACACTCCCCATTGACAGGGGGCACTTCTCATTGAAAGGGTGCACTACTCATTGACAGGGGCACTCCTCATTGAAAGCGGGCACTCCTCATTGACAGCGGGCACTCCTCATTGACAGAGGGCACTCTTCATAGACGGGGGGGGGGAGAGACTCCTCGTTGTCAGGGGGCACTCCTCATTGAGAGGCCGCATTCGTCATTGAAGTGGGGGGGGGACTGCTCATTGATGGGGGACACTCCTCATTGACATAGGGCAGCCCTCATTGACAGAGGTCAATCCTCATTGACAGGGGGCACTCCTAATTGACAGGGGGTACTCGTAATGGATAGTGGGCACTTCTCATTGACAGAGGGCACTCTTCATAGACGGGGGAGTTGGAGACTCCTGGTTGTCAGGGGGCACTCCTCATTGACAGGGTGCATTCGTCATTGACGAGGGTGGGGCACTGCTCATTGATGGGGGGCACTCCTCATTGTCAAGGGGCAGTCCTCCATGACAGAGGGCACTCCTCATTGACTGGGGGGCAGTCCTCATTGACGGGGGCACTCCTCATTGACGGGGGCACTCTTCATTGACAGGGGGCACTCCTCATTGACAGGGGGCCCTCCTCATTGACAGGGGGCCCTCCTCATTGAGAGGGGTACTCCTCATTGACGGCGGGCCCTCCTCATTGACGGAGGCGTCACTCCTCATTGACGGAGGGGTCACTCCTCATTGACAGGGGGCACTCCCCATTGACAGAGAGCATTCGTCATTGACAGGGGTGCACTGCCCATTTACAGGGTCACTCCTCATTGGCGGGGGCACTCCTCATTGACAGGGGGCACTCTTCATTGACAGGGGGTACACCTCATTGATGGAAGGGGTACTCTTCATAGACGGCGCGGGGGCACCCTTCATTGAAAGGGGGCACTCCTCCTCGACAGGGTCACTCCTCCTTGACAAGGTCACTCCTCATTAACAGGGAGCACTTCTCATTGGCAGAG
Source organism: Mustelus asterias (assembly GCF_964213995.1). Classification (NCBI taxonomy): domain Eukaryota; kingdom Metazoa; phylum Chordata; class Chondrichthyes; order Carcharhiniformes; family Triakidae; genus Mustelus; species Mustelus asterias. The sequence goes on from NW_027590737.1 coordinate 83,848, forward strand.
GGCACTCCTCATTGACAAGGGGCACTCCTCATTGATAAGGGGCACTCCTCATTAACAGTGGGCATTCCTCAATGACAGAGGGCACTCCTTATTGACAGGGGGCACTCCTCATTGACTGGGGGCCATCGTCACTGACGGGGCATTCCACATTGACAGCACACATTCCTCATTCAGAGGGGGCACTTCTCATTGACAGTAGGCACTCCTCATTGACAAGGGGCAATCCTCATTGACAGGGGGCACTCCTCATTGACAAGGGGCACTCCTCATTGACATAGGGCGCACCTCATTGACAGGGGGCACGTCTCATTGACAGGGGGCACTCCTCATTGACAGAGGGCACCCCTCATTGACATTGGACACTCCCCATTGACGCGGGCACTCCTCATTGAGAAGGGGCAATCCTCATTGACAGGAGGCAATCCTCATTGACAGGGGGCCCTCGTCATTGACGGGGCATTCCACATTGACAGCAGACACTCCTCCTTGAGAGGGGGTACTCCTCATTAACTGGGCAGGCACTCCAAATTTACAGGGGTCACTCCTAAGTTACAGGGGTCACTCCTCATTGACAGGGGGCACTCCGGATTGACAGGGGGCACTACCCATTGACAGGGGCACTCCTCATTGACAGCGGGCACTCCTCATTGACAGCGAGCACTCCTCATTGACAGAGGTCACTCTTCATAGACGGGGGGCGGGGGGAGAGACTCCTCGTTGTCAGGGGGCACTCCTCATTGACATTGGACACTGCCCATTGACAGGGGGCACTTCTCATTGAAAGGGTGCACTACTCATTGACAGGGGCACTCCTCATTGAAAGCGGGCACTCCTCATTGACAGCGGGCACTCCTCATTGACAGAGGGCACTCTTCATAGACGGGGGGGGGGGGAGAGACTCCTCGTTGTCAGGGGGCACTCCTCATTGAGAGGCCGCATTCGTCATTGAAGTGGGGGGGGGACTGCTCATTGATGGGGGACACTCCTCATTGACATAGGGCAGCCCTCATTGACAGAGGTCAATCCTCATTGACAGGGGGCACTCCTAATTGACAGGGGGTACTCGTAATGGATAGTGGGCACTTCTCATTGACAGAGGGCACTCTTCATAGACGGGGGAGTTGGAGACTCCTGGTTGTCAGGGGGCACTCCTCATTGACAGGGTGCATTCGTCATTGACGAGGGTGGGGCACTGCTCATTGATGGGGGGCACTCCTCATTGTCAAGGGGCAGTCCTCCATGACAGAGGGCACTCCTCATTGACTGGGGGGCAGTCCTCATTGACGGGGGCACTCCTCATTGACGGGGGCACTCTTCATTGACAGGGGGCACTCCTCATTGACAGGGGGCCCTCCTCATTGACAGGGGGCCCTCCTCATTGAGAGGGGTACTCCTCATTGACGGCGGGCCCTCCTCATTGACGGAGGCGTCACTCCTCATTGACGGAGGGGTCACTCCTCATTGACAGGGGGCACTCCCCATTGACAGAGAGCATTCGTCATTGACAGGGGTGCACTGCCCATTTACAGGGTCACTCCTCATTGGCGGGGGCACTCCTCATTGACAGGGGGCACTCTTCATTGACAGGGGGTACACCTCATTGATGGAAGGGGTACTCTTCATAGACGGCGCGGGGGCACCCTTCATTGAAAGGGGGCACTCCTCCTCGACAGGGTCACTCCTCCTTGACAAGGTCACTCCTCATTAACAGGGAGCACTTCTCATTGGCAGAGGGCACTCCTCATTGACAAGGGGCACTCCTCATTGATAAGGGGCACTCCTCATTAACAGTGGGCATTCCTCAATGACAGAGGGCACTCCTTATTGACAGGGGGCACTCCTCATTGACTGGGGGCCATCGTCACTGACGGGGCATTCCACATTGACAGCACACATTCCTCATTCAGAGGGGGCACTTCTCATTGACAGTAGGCACTCCTCATTGACAAGGGGCAATCCTCATTGACAGGGGGCACTCCTCATTGACAAGGGGCACTCCTCATTGACATAGGGCGCACCTCATTGACAGGGGGCACGTCTCATTGACAGGGGGCACTCCTCATTGACAGAGGGCACCCCTCATTGACATTGGACACTCCCCATTGACGCGGGCACTCCTCATTGAGAAGGGGCAATCCTCATTGACAGGAGGCAATCCTCATTGACAGGGGGCCCTCGTCATTGACGGGGCATTCCACATTGACAGCAGACACTCCTCCTTGAGAGGGGGTACTCCTCATTAACTGGGCAGGCACTCCAAATTTACAGGGGTCACTCCTAAGTTACAGGGGTCACTCCTCATTGACAGGGGGCACTCCGGATTGACAGGGGGCACTACCCATTGACAGGGGCACTCCTCATTGACAGCGGGCACTCCTCATTGACAGCGAGCACTCCTCATTGACAGAGGTCACTCTTCATAGACGGGGGGCGGGGGGAGAGACTCCTCGTTGTCAGGGGGCACTCCTCATTGACATTGGACACTGCCCATTGACAGGGGGCACTTCTCATTGAAAGGGTGCACTACTCATTGACAGGGGCACTCCTCATTGAAAGCGGGCACTCCTCATTGACAGCGGGCACTCCTCATTGACAGAGGGCACTCTTCATAGACGGGGGGGGGGGGAGAGACTCCTCGTTGTCAGGGGGCACTCCTCATTGAGAGGCCGCATTCGTCATTGAAGTGGGGGGGGGACTGCTCATTGATGGGGGACACTCCTCATTGACATAGGGCAGCCCTCATTGACAGAGGTCAATCCTCATTGACAGGGGGCACTCCTAATTGACAGGGGGTACTCGTAATGGATAGTGGGCACTTCTCATTGACAGAGGGCACTCTTCATAGACGGGGGAGTTGGAGACTCCTGGTTGTCAGGGGGCACTCCTCATTGACAGGGTGCATTCGTCATTGACGAGGGTGGGGCACTGCTCATTGATGGGGGGCACTCCTCATTGTCAAGGGGCAGTCCTCCATGACAGAGGGCACTCCTCATTGACTGGGGGGCCGTCCTCATTGACGGGGGCACTCCTCATTGACGGGGGCACTCTTCATTGACAGGGGGCACTCCTCATTGACAGGGGGCCCTCCTCATTGACAGGGGGCCCTCCTCATTGAGAGGGGTACTCCTCATTGACGGCGGGCCCTCCTCATTGACGGAGGCGTCACTCCTCATTGACGGAGGGGTCACTCCTCATTGACAGGGGGCACTCCCCATTGACAGAGAGCATTCGTCATTGACAGGGGTGCACTGCCCATTTACAGGGTCACTCCTCATTGGCGGGGGCACTCCTCATTGACAGGGGGCACTCTTCATTGACAGGGGGTACACCTCATTGATGGAAGGGGTACTCTTCATAGACGGCGCGGGGGCACCCTTCATTGAAAGGGGGCACTCCTCCTCGACAGGGTCACTCCTCCTTGACAAGGTCACTCCTCATTAACAGGGAGCACTTCTCATTGGCAGAGGGCACTCCTCATTAACAGGGGCACTCCTCATTGACAAGGGGCACTCCTCATTGATAAGGGGCACTCCTCATTAACAGTGGGCATTCCTCAATGACAGAGGGCACTCCTTATTGACAGGGGGCACTCCTCATTGACTGGGGGCCATCGTCACTGACGGGGCATTCCACATTGACAGCACACATTCCTCATTCAGAGGGGGCACTTCTCATTGACAGTAGGCACTCCTCATTGACAAGGGGCAATCCTCATTGACAGGGGGCACTCCTCATTGACAAGGGGCACTCCTCATTGACATAGGGCGCACCTCATTGACAGGGGGCACGTCTCATTGACAGGGGGCACTCCTCATTGACAGAGGGCACCCCTCATTGACAGAAGCACTCCTCATTGACAGAGGGCACTCCTCATTGACAGCGGGCACTCCTCATTGACAGAGGGCACTCTTCATAGACGGGGGGGGAGAGACGCCTCGTTGTCAGGGGGCACTCCTCATTGACATTGGACACTCCCCATTGACAGGGGGCGCTCCTCATTGATAGGGGGCACTCCTCATTGAAAGGAAACGCCTCATTGACAGGGGGCACTCCTCTTTGACAGAAGGCACTGTTCATAGACGGGGGGGGGGGGAGACACCTCGTTGTCAGGGGGCACTCCTCATTGACAAGGTGCATTCGTCATTGACGAGGGTGGGGCACTGCTCATTGATGGGGGGCACTCCTCATTGACAGAGGGCACTCCTCATTGCCAGAGCGCATTCCTCATGGACAGACGGCACTCCTCATTGACAGAGGGCTCTCCTCATTGACAGGGGGCACTTCTGATTGACAGGGACCACTCCTCATTGACAGAGGGCACTCCTCATTGACAGAGGGCACTCCTCATTGACAGGGGGTACTTCTCATTGACAGGGGCACTCCCCATTGACAGAGGGTACTCCTCATTGACAAAAGGCACTCCACATTGACTGGGGGGCAGTCATCATTGACGGGGGCATTCCTCATTGACAGGGGGCACTCTTCATTGACACGGGGCACTCTTCATTGACAGGGGGCCCTCCTCATTGACAGCGGGCCCTCCTCATTCACAGGGTCACTCCTCATTGGCGGGGGCACTCCTCATTGACAGGGGGCACTCTTCATTGACAGGGGGTACTCTTCATTGACAGGGTCATTCCTCCTTGACAGGGACACTCCTCATTAACAGGGAGCACTTCTCATTGGCAGTGGGCACTCCTCATTGACAGCGGGCACTCCTCATTGACAGAGGGCACTCTTCATAAACGGGGGGGGGGGGAAACTCCTCGTTGTCGGGGGGCACTCCTCATTTACAGGGGGCCATCGTCATTGACGAGGGGGGGGCACTGCTCATTGATGAGGGGCACTCCTCACTGACAGAGCGCAGTACTCATTGACAGAGGGCACTCATCATTGACAGGGGGCATTCCTCTTTGACAGGGGACACTCCTAATTGACAGGGGCTACTCGTAATGGACAGTGGGAACTTCCCATTGACAAAGGGCACTCTTCAAAGACGGGGGGGTGGAGACTCGCCGTTGTTAGGGGACACTCCTCATTGACAGGGTTCATTCGTCATTGCCGAGGGGGTGGTACTGCTCATTGATCGGGGGCACTCCTCAATGACATCGGGCAGACCTCATTGAAAGGGGGCACTCCTCTTTGACTGAGTGCACTCCTCATTGACAGGGGCACTCCTCTTTGACAGAGGGCACTCCAAATTGACAGGGTTCTCTCCTCATTGACAGGGGCACTCCTCATTGACAAGGGCCACTCCTCATTGACAAGGGGCACTCCTCATCGGCAGAGGGCACTCCTCATTGACAGAGGGCACACCTCATTGACAGAAGGCACTCCTCATTGACAGACGGCACTCATCATTGACATTGGACACTCCCCATTGACGGGGGCACTCCTCATTGACAGGGGGCACTCCTCATTGACAGGGGGCATTCCTCATTGAAAGGGGGCCCTCGTCATTGACGGGGCATTCCACATTGACAGCAGACACTCCTCCTTGAGGGGGGGTACTCCTCATGGACTGGGCAGGCACTCCAAATTTACAGGGGTCACTCCGAATTTACAGGGGTCACTCCGAATTTACATGGTTCACTCTTCATTGACATGGTGCACTCCTCCTTGACAGGGGGCACTACTCATTGACAGGGGCACTCGTCATTGACAGCGGCACGCCTCATTGACAGCGGGCACTCCTCATTGACAGAGGGCACTCTTCATAGACCGGGGGGTGAGTGACTCCTCGTTGTCAGGCGGCACTCCTCATTGACATTGGACACTCCCCATTGACAGGGGGCACTCCTCATTGACCGGGGGCACTACTCATTGACAGGGGCACTCCTCATTGAAAGTGGGCACTCCTCATTGACAGCGGGCACTCCTCATTGACAGAGGGCACTCTTCATAGACGGGGAGGTTGGAGACTCCTCGTTGTCAGGGGGCACTTCTCATTGACAGGGTGCATTCGTCATTGACGAGGGTGGGGCACTGCTCATTGATGGGGGGCACTCCTCATTGACAAGTGGCAGTCCTCCATGACAGAGGGCACTCCTCATTGACTCGGGGGCAGTCCTCATTGACGGGGGCACTCCTTATTGACGGGGGCACTCTTCCTTGACAGGGGGCCCTCCTCATTGTCTGGGGGCCCTCCTCATTGAGAGGGGTACTCCTCATTGACGGCGGGGCCCTCCTCATTGACGGAGGGGTCACTCGTCATTGACTGGGGGCACTCCTCATGGACAGGGTCACTCCTCATTGGCGGGGGCACTCCTCATTGACAGGGGGCACTCCTCATAGATGGAAGGGGTACTCTTCATAGACTGCGCGGCGGCAGCCTTCATTGAAAGGGGGCACTCCTCCTTGACAGGGTCACTCCTCCTTGACAGGGTCGCTCCTCATTAACAGGGAGCACTTCTCATTGACAGGGGCACTCCTCATTGACAAGGGGAACTCCTCATTGATAAGGGGCACTCCTCATTGACAGAGGGCACTCCTCATTAACAGAGTGCATTCCTCATTGACAGAGGGCACTCCTCAATGACAGGGGGCCATCGGCATTGACGGGGCATTCCACATTGACAGCAGACACTCCTCATTGAGAGGGGTACTCCTCATTGACAAGGGGCACGACTCGTTGACAAGGGGCAATCCTCATTGACAAGGGGCACTCCTCATTGACAGCGGGCACTCCTCATTGACAGCGGGCACTCTTCATAGACTGGGGGGGGAGCGACTCCTCGTTGTCAGGGGGCAATCCTCATTGACATTGGACACTCCTCATTGACAGGGGGCGCTCCTCATTGACAGGGGGCACTCCTCATTGACAGGGGGCACTACTCATTGACAGGGGGCACTCCTCATTGACAGGGGGCACTACTCATTGAAAGCGGGCACTCCTCATTGAAAGCGGGCACTCCTCATTGACAGCGGGCACTCCTCATTGACAGAGGGCACTCTTCATAGACGGGGGGGGGGGGGAGAGACACCTCGTTGTCAGGGGGCACTCCTCATTGACAAGGTGCACTCCTCATTGAAAGAGGGCACTCCTCATTGACAGAGGGCACTCCTCATTGACAGAGGGCACTCCTCATTGACAGTGGACACTCCTCATTGACAGGGGGCACTCCTCTTTGACAGTGGGCATTCTTCATTGACAGCGGGCACTCCTCATTGATAGGGTGCCCTCTACATTGACAGTGGACACTCCTCATTGACAGGGGGCACTCTTCATTGACAGGGGGAACCCCTCATTGGCAGGGGTCATTCCGCATTGACAGCAGACACTACTCATTGAGAGGGGGCACTCCTCATTGACGGGGCATGCACTCACAATTTACAGGGTAACTCCTAATTTACAGGGGTCACGCCAAATATACAAGGGTCACTGCTCTTTGACAGGGGGTATTCCTCATTGACAGGGGTCACTACTCATTGGCAGTGTGCACTCCTCCGTGACCGGGGGCACTTCTCATTAAAAGAGGGCACTACTCATTTACGGGGGAGGGGGGGCGGAAGGGGCACTCCTCCTTGACAGGGGGCACTCCTCATTGACATGGGGCTTTCGTCATTGACGAGGGGGGGGCACTGCACATTGATGGGGGGCACTCCTAATTTACAGCGGTCACTCCTCATTGACGGTGGGGCACTCCTCATTTATACGGTCGCTCCTCATTGACGGGGGCAGGTCTCATTGACAGGGGGCACTCCTCATTCACAGGGAGCACTCCTCATTGACAGGGAGCACTCCCCATTGACAGGGAGCACTCCCCATTGACAGGGAGCACTCCCCATTGACAGGGACCATTCGTCATTGACAGCGGTGCACTGCTCATTTACAGGGTCACTCCTCATTGGCGGGGGCACTCCTCATTGACAGGGGGCACTCCTCATGGACAGGGGGCACTCCTCATAGATGGAAGGGGTACTCTTCATAGACGGCGCGGGGGCACCCTTCATTGAAAGGGGGCACTCTTCCTTGATAGGGTCAATCCTCCTTGACAGGGTCACTCCTCATTAACAGGGAGCACTTCTCATTGGCAGCGGGCACTCCTCATTGACAGCGGGCACTCCTCATTGACAGAGGGCACTCTTCATAAACGGCGGGGGGGGAGACTCCTCGTTGTCGGGGGGCACTCCTCATTGACAAGGTGCACTCCTCATTGAAAGAGGGCACTCCTCATTGACAGAGGGCACTCCTCATTGACAGAGGGCACTCCTCATTGACAGAGGGCACTCCTCATTGACAAGGGGCACTCCTCATTGACAGAGGGCACTCCTCATTGACAACCTGCACTCCTCATTGACAGCGGGCACTCCTCATTGACAGCGGGCACACCTCATTGACAGAGGGCACTCTTCATAGACTGGGGGGAGGGAGAGACTCCTCGTTGTCAGGGGGCAATCCTCATTGACATTGGACACTCCCCATTGACAGGGGGCGCTCCTCATTGACAGGGGGCACTCCTCATTGACAGGGGGCACTACTCATTGACAGGGGCACTCCTCATTGAAAGCGGGCACTCCTCATTGACAGCGGGCACTCCTCATTGACAGAGGGCACTCTTCAAAGACGGGGGTTGGAGAGACTCCTCGTTGTCAGGGGGCGCTCCTCATTGATAAGGGGCACTCCTCATTGACAGAGGGCACTCCTCATTGACAGGGGGCACTCCTCATTGACAGGGGGCCATCGTCATTGACGGGGCATTCCACATTGACAGCAGACACTCCTCATTGAGAGGGGTACTCATTGACAAGGGGCACTACTCATTGACAAGGGGCAATCCTCATTGACAGGGGGCACTTCTCATTGACAGGGGCACTCCTCATTGACTGGGGGGCAGTCCTCATTGACGGGGGCACTCCTCATTGACAGGGGGCACTCTTCATTTACACGGGGCACTCTTCATTGACAGGGGGCCCTCCTCATTGACAGCGGGCCCTCCTCATTGACGGGGGCACTCCTCATTGACAGGGGGCACTCCTCACTGAGAGGGTTCACTCCTCATGGACAGGGGGCAATCCTCATTGACAGGGGGCATTGATCAATGACGGCGGGGGGCACTCCTCATTGATGGGGGGCCCTCCTAATTTTCAGAAATGGCCCCTCATTGACGGGAGGGAGGGGCCACTCCTCATTTACTGGTTCACTCCTGATTGACAGAGGGCACTCCTCATTGACAGAGGGCACTCCTGATTGACAGGAGGCGCTCCTCATTGACGGGGGGCACTCCTCATTGACAGGGAGCAGTCCTCATTGACGGGGAGCACTCCTCATTGACAGAGGGCACTCCTCATTGACAGGGTCACTCCTCATTGACGGGGGGCACTCGTCATTGACGGGGCATTCCACATTGACAGCAGACAGCCCTCCTTGAGGGGGGGTACTCCTCATTGACGGGGCAGGCACTCCAAATTTGCAGGGTCACTCCTAATTTACAGGGGTCACTCCTAATTTACAAGGATCAGTCCTTATTGACAGGGGGCACTCCTCATTGACATGGAGCACTACCCATTGACAGCGGCACACCTCATTGACAGCGGGCACTCCACATTGACAGCGGGCACTCCTCATTGACAGAGGGCACTCTTCATAGACGAGGGGGATACTCCTCGTTGTCGGGGGGCACTCCTCATTGACAGGGGGCATTCGTCATTGAGGAGGGGGGGGCACTGCTCATTGATGAGGGGCACTCCTCACTGATAGAGCGCAGTCCTCATTGACAGAGGGCACTCCTCATTGACAGGGGGCACTCCCCATTGACAGGGGGCACTCCTCATTGACAGGGGGCACTCCTCATTGACAGGGGGCACTACTCATTGACAGGGGCACTCCTCATTGAAAGCGAGCACTCCTCATTGACAGCGGGCACTCCTCATTGACAGAGGGCACTCTTCATAGACGGGGGTGGGGGGAGAGACTCCGCGTTGTCAGGGGGCACTCCTCATTGAGAGGCCGCATTCGTCATTGACTTGGGGGGGGGCACTGCTCATTGATGGGGTGCACTCCTCATTGACAGAGGGCAGTCCTCATTGACAGAGGGCACTCCTCATTGACAGGGGGCACTCCTCATTGACAGGGAGCACTCCTCATTGACAGAGGGCACTCCTCATTGGCAGGGTCACTCCTCATTGACGGGGGGCACTCGTCATTGACGGGGCATGCCACATTGACAGCAGACAGCCCTCCTTGAGGGGGGGTACTCCTCATTGACGGGGCAGGCACTCCAAATTTACAGGGTCACTCCTAATTTACAGGGGTCACTCCTAATTTACAAGGATCAGTCCTCATTGACAGGGGGCACTCCTCATTGACAGGGAGCACTACCCATTGACAGCGGCACACCTCATTGACAGCGGGCACTCCACATTGACAGCGGGCACTCCTCATTGACAGAGGGCACTCTTCATAGACGAGGGGGATACTCCTCGTTGTCGGGGGGCACTCCTCATTGACAGGGGGCATTCGTCATTGAGGAGGGGGGGGCACTGCTCATTGATGAGGGGCACTCCTCACTGATCGAGCGCAGTCCTCATTGACAGAGGGCACTCCTCATTGACAGGGGGCACTCCCCATTGACAGGGGGCACTCCTCATTGACGGGGGCACTCCTCATTGACAGGGGGCACTACTCATTGACAGGGGCACTCCTCATTGAAAGCGAGCACTCCTCATTGACAGCGGGCACTCCTCATTGACAGAGGGCACTCTTCATAGACGGGGGTGGGGGGAGAGACTCCGCGTTGTCAGGGGGCACTCGTAATGGACAGTGGGCACTTCTCATTGACAGACGGCACTCTTCATAGACGGGGGGGTTGGAGACTCCTCGTTGTCAGGGGGCACTCCTCATTGACAGGGTGCATTCGTCATTGACGAGGGTGCGGCACTGCTCATTGATGGGGGCACTCCTCATTGACAATTGGCAGTCCTCAATGTCAGAAGGCACTCCTCATTGACGGGGGTACTCCTCATTGAAGGGGGCACTCTTCATTGACAGGGGGCACTCCTCATTGACAGGGGGCCCTCCTCATTGACAGGGGGCCCTCCTCATTGACGGCGAGGCCCTCCTCATTGACAGGGAGCATTCGTCATTGACAGGGGTGCACTGCTCATTTACAGGGTCACTCCTCATTGGCGGGGGCACTACTCATTGACAGGGGTCACTCCTCATTGACAGGGAGCACTCTTCAGTGACAGGGAGCACTCTTCATTGACAGGGAGCACTCCCCATTGACAGGGGGCCCTCCTCATTGACAGGGGGCCCTCCTCATTGACGGCGAGGCCCTCCTCATTGACAGGGAGCATTCGTCATTGACAGGGGTGCACTGCTCATTTACAGGGTCACTCCTCATTGGCGGGGGCACTACTCATTGACAGGGGTCACTCCTCATTGACAGGGGGCACTCTTCATTGACACGGGGCACTCTTCATTGACAGGGGGCCCTCCTCATTGACAGCGGGCCCTCCTCATTCACAGGGTCACTCCTCATTGGCGGGGGCACTCCTCATTGACAGGGGGCACTCTTCATTGACAGGGGGTACTCTTCATTGACAGGGTCATTCCTCCTTGACAGGGTCACTCCTCATTAACAGGGAGCACTTCTCATTGGCAGTGGGCACTCCTCATTGACAGCGGGCACTCCGCATTGACAGAGGGCACTCTTCATAAACGGGGGGGGGGGAAACTCCTCGTTGTCGGGGGGCACTCCTCATTTACAGGGGGCCTTCGTCATTGACGAGGGGGGGGCACTGCTCATTGATGAGGGGCACTCCTCACTGACAGAGCGCAGTACTCATTGACAGAGGGCACTCATCATTGACAGGGGGCATTCCTCTTTGACAGGGGACACTCCTAATTGACAGGGGCTACTCGTAATGGACAGTGGGAACTTCCCATTGACAAAGGGCACTCTTCATAGACGGCGGGGTGGAGACTCGCCGTTGTTAGGGGACAGTCCTCATTGACAGGGTTCATTCGTCATTGCCGAGGGGGTGGTACTGCTCATTGATCGGGGGCACTCCTCAATGACATCGGGCAGACCTCATTGAAAGGGGGCACTCCTCTTTGACTGAGTGCACTCCTCATTGACAGGGGCACTCCTCTTTGACAGAGGGCACTCCAAATTGACAGGGTTCTCTCCTCATTGACAGGGGCACTCCTCATTGACAAGGGCCACTCCTCATTGACAAGGGGCACTCCTCATCGGCAGAGGGCACTCCTCATTGACAGAGGGCACACCTCATTGACAGAAGGCACTCCTCATTGACAGACGGCACTCATCATTGACATTGGACACTCCCCATTGACGGGGGCACTCCTCATTGACAGGGGGCACTCCTCATTGACAGGGGGCATTCCTCATTGAAAGGGGGCCCTCGTCATTGACGGGGCATTCCACATTGACAGCAGACACTCCTCCTTGAGGGGGGGTACTCCTCATTGACTGGGCAGGCACTCCAAATTTACAGGGGTCACTCCTAATTTACAGGGGTCACTCCGAACTTACATGGTTCACTCTTCATTGACATGGTGCACTCCTCCTTGACAGGGGGCACTACTCATTGACAGGGGCACTCGTCATTGACAGCGGCACGCCTCATTGACAGCGGGCACTCCTCATTGACAGAGGGCACTCTTCATAGACCGGGGGGTGAGTGACTCCTCGTTGTCAGGCGGCACTCCTCATTGACATTGGACACTCCCCATTGACAGGGGGCACTCCTCATTGACCGGGGGCACTACTCATTGACAGGGGCACTCCTCATTGAAAGTGGGCACTCCTCATTGACAGCGGGCACTCCTCATTGACAGAGGGCACTCTTCATAGACGGGGAGGTTGGAGACTCCTCGTTGTCAGGGGGCACTTCTCATTGACAGGGTGCATTCGTCATTGACGAGGGTGGGGCACTGCTCATTGATGGGGGGCACTCCTCATTGACAAGTGGCAGTCCTCCATGACAGAGGGGACTCCTCATTGACTCGGGGGCAGTCCTCATTGACGGGGGCACTCCTTATTGACGGGGGCACTCTTCCTTGACAGGGGGCCCTCCTCATTGTCTGGGGGCCCTCCTCATTGAGAGGGGTACTCCTCATTGACGGCGGGGCCCTCCTCATTGACGGAGGGGTCACTCGTCATTGACTGGGGGCACTCCTCATTGACAGGGTCACTCCTCATTGGCGGGGGCACTCCTCATTGACAGGGGGCACTCCTCATAGATGGAAGGGGTACTCTTCATAGACTGCGCGGCGGCAGCCTTCATTGAAAGGGGGCACTCCTCCTTGACAGGGTCACTCCTCCTTGACAGGGTCGCTCCTCATTAACAGGGAGCACTTCTCATTGACAGGGGCACTCCTCATTGACAAGGGGAACTCCTCATTGATAAGGGGCACTCCTCATTGACAGAGGGCACTCCTCATTAACAGAGTGCATTCCTCATTGACAGAGGGCACTCCTCAATGACAGGGGGCCATCGGCATTGACGGGGCATTCCACATTGACAGCAGACACTCCTCATTGAGAGGGGTACTCCTCATTGACAAGGGGCACGACTCGTTGACAAGGGGCAATCCTCATTGACAAGGGGCACTCCTCATTGACAGAGGGCACTCCTCATTGACAAGCTGCACTCCTCATTGACAGCGGGCACTCCTCATTGGCAGCGGGCACTCCTCATTGACAGCGGGCACTCTTCATAGACTGGGGGGGAGCGACTCCTCGTTGTCAGGGGGCATTCCTCATTGACATTGGACACTCCTCATTGACAGGGGGCGCTCCTCATTGACAGGGGGCACTCCTCATTGACAGGGGGCACTACTCATTGACAGGGGGCACTCCTCATTGACAGGGGGCACTACTCATTGACAGGGGCACTCCTCATTGAAAGCGGGCACTCCTCATTGACAGCGGGCACTCCTCATTGACAGAGGGCACTCTTCATAGACGGGGGGGGGGGGGAGAGACACCTCGTTGTCAGGGGGCACTCCTCATTGACAAGGTGCACTCCTCATTGAAAGAGGGCACTCCTCATTGACAGAGGGCACTCCTCATTGACAGAGGGCACTTCTCATTGACAGTGGACACTCCTCATTGACAGGGGGCACTCCTCTTTGACAGTGGGCATTCTTCATTGACAGCGGGCACTCCTCATTGATAGGGTGCCCTCTACATTGACAGTGGACACTCCTCATTGACAGGGGGCACTCTTCATTGACAGGGGGAACCCCTCATTGGCAGGGGTCATTCCGCATTGACAGCAGACACTACTCATTGAGAGGGGGCACTCCTCATTGACGGGGCATGCACTCACAATTTACAGGGTAACTCCTAATTTACAGGGGTCACGCCAAATATACAAGGGTCACTGCTCTTTGACAGGGGGTATTCCTCATTGACAGGGGTCACTACTCATTGGCAGTGGGCACTCCTCCGTGACCGGGGGCACTTCTCATTAAAAGAGGGCACTACTCATTTACGGGGGAGGGGGGGCGGAAGGGGCACTCCTCCTTGACAGGGTTCACTCCTCATTGACATGGGGCTTTCGTCATTGACGAGGGGGGGGCACTGCACATTGATGGGGGGCACTCCTAATTTACAGCGGTCACTCCTCATTGACGGTGGGGCACTCCTCATTTATACGGTCGCTCCTCATTGACGGGGGCAGTCCTCATTGACAGGGGGCACTCCTCATTCACAGGGAGCACTCCTCATTGACAGGGAGCACTCCCCATTGACAGGGAGCACTCCCCATTGACAGGGAGCACTCCCCATTGACAGGGACCATTCGTCATTGACAGCGGTGCACTGCTCATTTACAGGGTCACTCCTCATTGGCGGGGGCACTCCTCATTGACAGGGGGCACTCCTCATGGACAGGGGGCACTCCTCATAGATGGAAGGGGTACTCTTCATAGACGGCGCGGGGGCACCCTTCATTGAAAGGGGGCACTCTTCCTTGATAGGGTCAATCCTCCTTGACAGGGTCACTCCTCATTAACAGGGAGCACTTCTCATTGGCAGCGGGCACTCCTCATTGACAGCGGGCACTCCTCATTGACAGAGGGCACTCTTCATAAACGGCGGGGGGGGAGACTTCTCGTTGTCGGGGGGCACTCCTCATTGACAAGGTGCACTCCTCATTGAAAGAGGGCACTCCTCATTGACAGAGGGCACTCCTCATTGACCGAGGGCACTCCTCATTGACAGAGGGCACTCCTCATTGACAAGGGGCACTCCTCATTGACAGAGGGCACTCCTCATTGACAACCTGCACTCCTCATTGACAGCGGGCACTCCTCATTGACAGCGGGCACACCTCATTGACAGAGGGCACTCTTCATAGACTGGGGGGAGGGAGAGACTCCTCGTTGTCAGGGGGCAATCCTCATTGACATTGGACACTCCCCATTGACAGGGGGCGCTCCTCATTGACAGGGGGCACTCCTCATTGACAGGGGGCACTACTCATTGACAGGGGCACTCCTCATTGAAAGCGGGCACTCCTCATTGACAGCGGGCACTCCTCATTGACAGAGGGCACTCTTCAAAGACGGGGGTTGGAGAGACTCCTCGTTGTCAGGGGGCGCTCCTCATTGATAAGGGGCACTCCTCATTGACAGAGGGCACTCCTCATTGACAGGGGGCACTCCTCATTGACAGGGGGCCATCGTCATTGACGGGGCATTCCACATTGACAGCAGACACTCCTCATTGAGTGGGGTACTCATTGACAAGGGGCACTACTCATTGACAAGGGGCAATCCTCATTGACAGGGGGCACTTCTCATTGACAGGGGCACTCCTCATTGACTGGGGGGCAGTCCTCATTGACGGGGGCACTCCTCATTGACAGGGGGCACTCTTCATTTACACGGGGCACTCTTCATTGACAGGGGGCCCTCCTCATTGACAGCGGGCCCTCCTCATTGACGGGGGCACTCCTCATTGACAGGGGGCACTCCTCACTGAGAGGGTTCACTCCTCATGGACAGGGGGCAATCCTCATTGACAGGGGGCATTGATCAATGACGGCGGGGGGCACTCCTCATTGATGGGGGGCCCTCCTAATTTTCAGAAATGGCCCCTCATTGACGGGAGGGAGGGGCCACTCCTCATTTACTGGTTCACTCCTGATTGACAGAGGGCACTCCTCATTGACAGAGGGCACTCCTCATTGACAGGAGGCGCTCCTCATTGACGGGGGGCAATCCTCATTGACAGGGAGCAGTCCTCATTGACAGGGAGCACTCCTCATTGACAGAGGGCACTCCTCATTGACAGGGTCACTCCTCATTGACGGGGGGCACTCGTCATTGACGGGGCATTCCACATTGACAGCAGACAGCCCTCCTTGAGGGGGGGTACTCCTCATTGACGGGGCAGGCACTCCAAATTTACAGGGTCACTCCTAATTTACAGGGGTCACTCCTAATTTACAAGGATCAGTCCTCATTGACAGGGGGCACTCCTCATTGACATGGAGCACTACCCATTGACAGCGGCACACCTCATTGACAGCGGGCACTCCACATTGACAGCGGGCACTCCTCATTGACAGAGGGCACTCTTCATAGACGAGGGGGATACTCCTCGTTGTCGGGGGGCACTCCTCATTGACAGGGGGCATTCGTCATTGAGGAGGGGGGGGCACTGCTCATTGATGAGGGGCACTCCTCACTGATAGAGCGCAGTCCTCATTGACAGAGGGCACTCCTCATTGACAGGGGGCACTCCCCATTGACAGGGGGCACTCCTCATTGACAGGGGGCACTCCTCATTGACAGGGGGCACTACTCATTGACAGGGGCACTCCTCATTGAAAGCGAGAACTCCTCATTGACAGCGGGCACTCCTCATTGACAGAGGGCACTCTTCATAGACGGGGGTGGGGGGAGAGACTCCGCGTTGTCAGGGGGCACTCCTCATTGAGAGGCCGCATTCGTCATTGACTTGGGGGGGGGCACTGCTCATTGATGGGGGGCACTCCTCATTGACAGAGGGCAGTCCTCATTGACAGAGGGCACTCCTCATTGACAGGGGGCACTCCTCATTGACAGGGAGCACTCCTCGTTGACAGAGGGCACTCCTCATTGACAGGGTCACTCCTCATTGGCGGGGGGCACTCGTCATTGACGGGGCATGCCACATTGACAGCAGACAGCCCTCCTTGAGGGGGGGTACTCCTCATTGACGGGGCAGGCACTCCAAATTTACAGGGTCACTCCTAATTTACAGGGGTCACTCCTAATTTACAAGGATCAGTCCTCATTGACAGGGGGCACTCCTCATTGACATGGAGCACTACCCATTGACAGCGGCACACCTCATTGACAGCGGGCACTCCACATTGACAGCGGGCACTCCTCATTGACAGAGGGCACTCTTCATAGACGAGGGGGATACTCCTCGTTGTCGGGGGGCACTCCTCATTGACAGGGGGCATTCGTCATTGAGGAGGGGGGGGCACTGCTCATTGATGAGGGGCACTCCTCACTGATAGAGCGCAGTCCTCATTGACAGAGGGCACTCCTCATTGACAGGGGGCACTCCCCATTGACAGGGGGCACTCCTCATTGACAGGGGGCACTCCTCATTGACAGGGGGCACTACTCATTGACAGGGGCACTCCTCATTGAAAGCGAGCACTCCTCATTGACAGCGGGCACTCCTCATTGACAGAGGGCACTCTTCATAGACGGGGTTGGGGGGAGAGACTCCGCGTTGTCAGGGGGCACTCCTCATTGAGAGGCCGCATTCGTCATTGACTTGGGGGGGGGCACTGCTCATTGATGGGGGGCACTCCTCATTGACAGAGGGCAGTCCTCATTGACAGAGGGCACTCCTCATTGACAGGGGGCAGCCCTCATTGACAGGGAGCACTCCTCGTTGACAGAGGGCACTCCTCATTGACAGGGTCACTCCTCATTGACGGGGGGCACTCGTCATTGACGGGGCATGCCACATTGACAGCAGACAGCCCTCCTTGAGGGGGGGTACTACTCATTGACGGGGCAGGCACTCCAAATTTACAGGGTCACTCCTAATTTACAGGGGTCACTCCTAATTTACAAGGATCAGTCCTCATTGACAGGGGGCACTCCTCATTGACAGGGAGCACTACCCATTGACAGCGGCACACCTCATTGACAGCGGGCACTCCACATTGACAGCGGGCACTCCTCATTGACAGAGGGCACTCTTCATAGACGAGGGGGATACTCCTCGTTGTCGGGGGGCACTCCTCATTGACAGGGGGCATTCGTCATTGAGGAGGGGGGGGCACTGCTCATTGATGAGGGGCACTCCTCACTGATAGAGCGCAGTCCTCATTGACAGAGGGCACTCCTCATTGACATGGGGCACTCCCCATTGACAGGGGGCACTCCTCATTGACAGGGGGCACTCCTCATTGACAGGGGGCACTACTCATTGACAGGGGCACTCCTCATTGAAAGCGAGCACTCCTCATTGACAGCGGGCACTCCTCATTGACAGAGGGCACTCTTCATAGACGGGGGTGGGGGGAGAGACTCCGCGTTGTCAGGGGGCACTCGTAATGGACAGTGGGCACTTCTCATTGACAGACGGCACTCTTCATAGACGGGGGGGTTGGAGACTCCTCGTTGTCAGGGGGCACTCCTCATTGACAGGGTGCATTCGTCATTGACGAGTGTGCGGCACTGCTCATTGATGGGGGCACTCCTCATTGACAAGTGGCAGTCCTCAATGTCAGAAGGCACTCCTCATTGACGGGGGTACTCCTCATTGACGGGGGCACTCTTCATTGACAGGGGGCACTCCTCATTGACAGGGGGCCCTCCTCATTGACAGGGGGCCCTCCTCATTGACGGCGAGGCCCTCCTCATTGACAGGGAGCATTCGTCATTGACAGGGGTGCACTGCTCATTTACAGGGTCACTCCTCATTGGCGGGGGCACTACTCATTGACAGGGGTCACTCCTCATTGACAGGGAGCACTCTTCAGTGACAGGGAGCACTCTTCATTGACAGGGAGCACTCCCCATTGACAGGGACCATTCGTCATTGACAGTGGTGCACTGCTCATTTACAGGGTCACTCCTCGTTGGCGGGTGCACTCCTCATTGACAGGGGTCACTCCTCATTGACAGGGAGCACTCTTCATTGACAGGGACAATTCGTCATTGACAGCGGTGCACTGCTCATTTACAGGGTCACTCCTCGTTGGCGGGTGCACTCCTCATTGACAGGGGGCACTCTTCATTGACAGGGGGTACTCCTCGTAGATGGAAGGTGTACTCTTCATTGACGGCGCGGGGGAACCCTTCATTGAAAGGGGGACCTCCTCCTTGACAGGGTCACTCCTCCTTGACAGGGTCACTCCTCTTTCACAGGGAGCACTTCTCATTGGCAGAGGGCACTGCTCATTAACTGGGAACACTCCTAATTGGCAGAGGGCACTCCTCATTGACAGGAGCGCTCCTCATTGACAGGGGCACTCCTCATTGACACGGGGCACTCCTCATTGATAAGGGGCACTCCTCATTGACAGAGGGCACTCCTCATTAACAGTGGGCATTCCTCATTGACAGGGGGCACTCCTCATTGATAGGGGGCCATCGTCATTGACGGCGCATTCCACATTGACAGCAGACACTCCTCATTGAGAGGGGTACTTCTCATTGACCAGGGGCACTACTCATTGACAAGGGGCACTCCTCATGGACAGGGGGCACTCCTCATTGACAGGGGGCACTCCTCACTGAGAGGGTGCACTCCTCATGGACAGGGGGCAATCCTCATTGGCAGGGGGCATTGATCAATGACGGCGGGGGGCACTCCTCATTGATGGGGTGCCCTCCTAATTTTCAGAAATGGCCCCTCATTGACGGGAGGGAGGGGCCACTCCTCATTTACTGGTTCACTCCTGATTGACAGAGGGCACTCCTCATTGACAGAGGGCACTCCTCATTGACAGGAGGTACTCCTCATTGACAAGGGGCACTCCTCATTGACAGCGGGCACTACTCATTGACAGGGGCACTCCTCATTGACAGCGGGCCCTCCTCATTGACAGAGGGTACTCTTCATAGACGGGGGGGGGCGGAGAGACTCCTCGTTGTCAGGGGGCACTCCTCATTGAGAGGCCGCATTCGTCATTGACGTGGGCGGGCACTGCTCATTGATGGGGGGCACTCCTCATTGACAGAGGGCAGTCTTCATTGACAGAGGGCACCCCTCATTGACAGAGGGCACTCCTCATTGACTGGGGGTATACTCCTCATGGACATGGGGCACTACTCAATGACAGGGGGCACTCTTCATTGACAGGAGGTACTCTTCATGGATGGGAGGGGTACTCCTCATAGACGGCGCGGGGGCTCTCCTCATTGAAAGGGGGCACTCCTCATTGACAGGGGGCACTACTCATTGACAGGGGCACTCCTCATTGAAAGCGAGCACTCCTCATTGACAGCGGGCACTCCTCATTGACAGAGGGCACTCTTCATAGACGGGGGTGGGGGGAGAGACTCCGCGTTGTCAGGGGGCACTCGTAATGGACAGTGGGCACTTCTCATTGACAGACGGCACTCTTCATAGACGGGGGGGTTGGAGACTCCTCGTTGTCAGGGGGCACTCCTCATTGACAGGGTGCATTCGTCATTGACGAGTGTGCGGCACTGCTCATTGATGGGGGCACTCCTCATTGACAAGTGGCAGTCCTCAATGTCAGAAGGCACTCCTCATTGACGGGGGTACTCCTCATTGACGGGGGCACTCTTCATTGACAGGGGGCACTCCTCATTGACAGGGGGCCCTCCTCATTGACAGGGGGCCCTCCTCATTGACGGCGAGGCCCTCCTCATTGACAGGGAGCATTCGTCATTGACAGGGGTGCACTGCTCATTTACAGGGTCACTCCTCATTGGCGGGGGCACTACTCATTGACAGGGGTCACTCCTCATTGACAGGGAGCACTCTTCAGTGACAGGGAGCACTCTTCATTGACAGGGAGCACTCCCCATTGACAGGGACCATTCGTCATTGACAGTGGTGCACTGCTCATTTACAGGGTCACTCCTCGTTGGCGGGTGCACTCCTCATTGACAGGGGTCACTCCTCATTGACAGGGAGCACTCTTCATTGACAGGGACAATTCGTCATTGACAGCGGTGCACTGCTCATTTACAGGGTCACTCCTCGTTGGCGGGTGCACTCCTCATTGACAGGGGGCACTCTTCATTGACAGGGGGTACTCCTCGTAGATGGAAGGTGTACTCTTCATTGACGGCGCGGGGGAACCCTTCATTGAAAGGGGGACCTCCTCCTTGACAGGGTCACTCCTCCTTGACAGGGTCACTCCTCTTTCACAGGGAGCACTTCTCATTGGCAGAGGGCACTGCTCATTAACTGGGAACACTCCTAATTGGCAGAGGGCACTCCTCATTGACAGGAGCGCTCCTCATTGACAGGGGCACTCCTCATTGACACGGGGCACTCCTCATTGATAAGGGGCACTCCTCATTGACAGAGGGCACTCCTCATTAACAGTGGGCATTCCTCATTGACAGGGGGCACTCCTCATTGACAGGGGGCCATCGTCATTGACGGCGCATTCCACATTGACAGCAGACACTCCTCATTGAGAGGGGTACTTCTCATTGACCAGGGGCACTACTCATTGACAAGGGGCACTCCTCATGGACAGGGGGCACTCCTCATTGACAGGGGGCACTCCTCACTGAGAGGGTGCACTCCTCATGGACAGGGGGCAATCCTCATTGGCAGGGGGCATTGATCAATGACGGCGGGGGGCACTCCTCATTGATGGGGTGCCCTCCTAATTTTCAGAAATGGCCCCTCATTGACGGGAGGGAGGGGCCACTCCTCATTTACTGGTTCACTCCTGATTGACAGAGGGCACTCCTCATTGACAGAGGGCACTCCTCATTGACAGGAGGTACTCCTCATTGACAAGGGGCACTCCTCATTGACAGCGGGCACTACTCATTGACAGGGGCACTCCTCATTGACAGCGGGCCCTCCTCATTGACAGAGGGTACTCTTCATAGACGGGGGGGGGCGGAGAGACTCCTCGTTGTCAGGGGGCACTCCTCATTGAGAGGCCGCATTCGTCATTGACGTGGGCGGGCACTGCTCATTGATGGGGGGCACTCCTCATTGACAGAGGGCAGTCTTCATTGACAGAGGGCACCCCTCATTGACAGAGGGCACTCCTCATTGACTGGGGGTATACTCCTCATGGACATGGGGCACTACTCAATGACAGGGGGCACTCTTCATTGACAGGAGGTACTCTTCATGGATGGGAGGGGTACTCCTCATAGACGGCGCGGGGGCTCTCCTCATTGAAAGGGGGCACTCCTCTTGACAGGGTCACTCCTCCTTGACAGGGTCACTCCTCATTAACAGGGAGAACTCCTCATTGGCAGAGGGCACTCCTCATTGACAGGGTCACTCCTCATTTACGGGGGGCACTCCTCATTGACAGGGAGCAGTCCTCATTGACAGGGAGCACTCCTCATTGACAGAGGGCACTCCTCATAGACAGGGTCACTCCTCATTGACGGGGGGCACTCGTCATTTCCGGGGCATTCCACATTGACAGCAGACACTCCTCCTTGAGAGGTGGTACTCCTCATTGACGGGGCAGGCACTCCAAATTTACAGGGGTCAATACTAATTTACAGGGGTCACTCCTAATTTACAAGGATCAGTCCTCACTGACAGGGGGCACTCCTCATTGACAGGGGGCACTACCCATTGTCAGGGGCACTCCTCATTGACAGCGGGCACTCTTCATTGACAGGGGCAACTACTCATTGGCAGCGGTCATTCCACATTGACAGCAGAATCTCCTCATTGAGAGGGGGCACTCCTCATTGACGGGGCAGGCACTCCAAATTTACAGGGTTCACTCCTAATTTACGGGGGTCACTCCTAATTTCCAAGGGTCACTGCTCTTTGACAGGGGGCACTCCTCATTGACAGGGGTCACTACTCATTGGCAGGGTGCACTCCTCTTTGACCGGGGGCACTTCTCATTAAGAGAGGGCACTCCTCATGTACGGAAGGGGGGGGGGGGTGCGTAGGGGCACTTCTCATTGACTGGGTGCTCTCCTCATCGACGTGGGGCACTCTTCAAAGACGGGGCGGAGGGGCACTCCTCGTTAACAGGGGGCACTCCTCATTGGCAGGGGGCATTCGTCATTGACAGGGGGAATTCCTCGTTGACAGGGGGCACTCGTAATTGACAGGGGGTACACGGAATTGACAGAGGGCACTCCTCATTGACAGAGGGCACTCCTCATTGACTGGGGGGCAGTCCTCATTGACGGGGCACTCCTCATTGAAAGGGGGCACTCTTCATTGACAGGGGGCACTCCTAATTGACAGGGGGCACTCCTCATTGACAGTGGGCACTGCTCTTTGACAG
This sequence comes from Mustelus asterias, assembly GCF_964213995.1. Taxonomy (NCBI): domain Eukaryota; kingdom Metazoa; phylum Chordata; class Chondrichthyes; order Carcharhiniformes; family Triakidae; genus Mustelus; species Mustelus asterias. Next base: position 107,275 of record NW_027590737.1, read on the forward strand.
GGGTACTCCTCATTGACGGGGGGGCACTCCTCACTGACGGAGGGGCACTCCTCATTGACAGGGGGTCCTCTTCATTGACGGGGGCACTCCTCATTGGCAGGTGTCATTCCACATTGACAGCAGACACTCGTCATTGAGAGGGGGGAGTCCTCATTGACGGGGCATCAACTCCCAATTGACAGGTTTCAGTCCTAATTTACAGGGGTAACTCCTAATTTACAAGGGTCAATCCTCTTTGAAAGAGGGCACTCCTCATTGACAGGGGGCACTCCTCATTGAAAGGGGGCACTCTTCATTGACAGGGGGCACTCCTCATTGACAGTGGGCACTGCTCTTTGACAGGGGTACTCCTCATTGACGGGGGGGCCCTCCTCACTGACGGAGGGGCACTCCTCATTGACAGGGGGTCCTCTTCATTGACAGGGGGCACTCCTCATTGGCAGGTGTCATTCCACATTGACAGCAGACACTCGTCATTGAGAGGGGGGAGTCCTCATTGACGGGGCATGAACTCCCAATTCACAGGTTTCACTCCTAATTTACAGGGGTAACTCCTAATTTACAAGGGTCAATCCTCATTGAAAGTGGGCACTCCTCATTGACAGGGGGCACTCCTCATTTGAAGAGGGCACTCCTCATTGGCAGAGGGCACTCCTCATTGACTGGGGGGCAGTCCTCATTGACGGGGGCACTCGTCATTGACAGGGGGCACTCTTCATTGACACGGGCACTCCTCATTGACAGGGTGCCCTCCTCATTGACAGGGGGCCCTCCTCATTGACAGGAGGCCCTCCTCATTGACAGGGGCACTCCTCATTGACAGGGGGCACTCCTCATTGACAGGGGACACTCCTCATTGACAGCGTGCATTCGTCATTGAGGAGGTGGGGGGTACTGCTCATTGATGGGGGGCACTCCTCATTGACATGGGGCAGTCCTCATTGACAGAGGACACTCCTCATTGACTAGGGGGCAGTGCTCATTGACGTGTGCACTCCTCATTGACAGGGGGCACTCTTCATTGACAGGGGGCACTCGTCATTGACAGGGAACCCTCCTCACTGACAGGGGCCCTCCACATTGACGGGGGGGGGCCGCCTCATTGACGGGGGGGGTCACTCCTCAGTGACGGGGGCATTCCTCATGGACAGGGGGGACTACTCATTGACAGGGAGCACTCCTCATTGACAGGCAGCATTCGTCATTGACAGGGGTGCACTGCTAATTTACACGGTCACTCCCCATTGGCGGGGCCAATCCTCATTGACAGAGGATATTCCTCATGGACATGGGGCACTCCTCATTGACAGGGGGCACTCTTCATTGACAGGGGGTACTCCTCATAGATGTGAGGGGTACTCCTCATAGACGGCGCGGGGGCACTCCTCATTGAAAAGGGGCACTACTCATTGAAAAGGGGCACTCCTCCTTGACAGGGTCACTCCTCATTAACAGGGAGGACTCCTCATTGGCAGAGGGCACTCCTCATTGACAGGGTCACTCCTGATTGACGGGGGGCACTCGTCATTGACGGGGCATTCCACATTGACAGCAGACTCTCCTCCTTGAGAGGGGGTACTCTTCATTGACAGGGCAGGCACTCCAAATTTCCAGAGGTCAATCCTAATTTACAGGGGTCACTCCTAATTTACAAGGATCAGTCCTCATTGACAGAGGGCACTCCTCATTGACAGGGGGCACTCCCCATTGACAGGGGCACTCCTCATTGACAGCGGGCACTCCTCATTGACAGCGGGCACTCCTCATTGACAGAGGGCACTCTTCATAGACGGGGGGGATACTCCTCGTTGTCGGGGGGCACTCCTCATTGACAGGGGGCCTTCGTCATTGAAGAGGTGGGGGGGGGGGGGCAGTGCTCATTGATGAGGGGCACTCCTCACTGACAGAGCGCAGTCCTCATTGACAGAGGGCACTCCTCATTGACAGGGGGCACTCCTCTTTGACAGGGGTACTCCTAATTGACAGGGGGTACTCGCAATGGACAGTGGGCACTTCTCATTGACAAAGGGCACTCTTCATAGACGGGGGGGGCGGTGGCTCCTCGTTGTCAGGGGGCACTCCTCATTGACAGGGTGCATTCGTCATTGACGAGGGGGTGGTACTGCTCATTGATCGGGGGCATTCCTCATTGACATGGGGCAGTCCTCATTGACAGGGATGCACTCCTCTTTGACTGATTGCACTCCTCATTGACAGGGGCACTCCTCTTTGACAGAGGTCACTCCAAATTGACAGGGGTCTCTCCTCATTGACAGGGGCACTCCTCATTGACAAGGGGCCCTTCTCATTGAAAAGGGGCACTCCTCATTGGCAGAGGGCACTCCTCATTGACAGAGGGCACTCCTCATTGACAGAAGGCACTCCTCATTGACAGAGGGCACTCCTCATTGACATTGGACACTCCCCATTGACGCGGGCACTCCTCATTGACAAGGGGCAATCCTCATTGACAGGAGGCAATCCTCATTGACAGGGGGCCCTCGTCATTGACGGGGCATTCCACATTGACAGCAGACACTCCTCCTTGAGAGGGGGTACTCCTCATTAACTGGGCAGGCACTCCAAATTTACAGGGTTCACTCCTAAGTTACAGGGGTCACTCCTCATTGACAGGGGGCACTCCGGATTGACAGGGGGCACTACCCATTGACAGGGGCACTCCTCATTGACAGCGGGCACTCCTCATTGACAGCGAGCACTCCTCATTGACAGAGGTCACTCTTCATAGACGGGGGGCGGGGGGAGAGACTCCTCGTTGTCAGGGGGCACTCCTCATTGACATTGGACACTCCCCATTGACAGGGGGCACTTCTCATTCAAAGGGTGCACTACTCATTGACAGGGGCACTCCTCATTGAAAGCGGGCACTCCTCATTGACAGCGGGCACTCCTCATTGACAGAGGGCACTCTTCATAGACGGGGGGGGGGGAGAGACTCCTCGTTGTCAGGGGGCACTCCTCATTGACAGGGTGCATTCGTCATTGACGAGGGTGCGGCACTGCTCATTGATGGGGGCACTCCTCATTGACAAGTGGCAGTCCTCAATGTCAGAAGGCACTCCTCATTGACGGGGGTACTCCTCATTGACGGGGGCACTCTTCATTGACAGGGGGCCCTCCTCATTGACAGGGGGCCCTCCTCATTGACGGCGAGGCCCTCCTCATTGACAGGGAGCATTCGTCATTGACAGGGGTGCACTGCTCATTTACAGGGTCACTCCTCATTGGCGGGGGCACTACTCATTGACAGGGGTCACTCCTCATTGACAGGGAGCACTCTTCAGTGACAGGGAGCACTCTTCATTGACAGGGAGCACTCCCCATTGACAGGGACCATTCGTCATTGACAGTGGTGCACTGCTCATTTACAGGGTCACTCCTCGTTGGCGGGTGCACTCCTCATTGACAGGGGTCACTCCTCATTGACAGGGAGCACTCTTCATTGACAGGGACAATTCGTCATTGACAGCGGTGCACTGCTCATTTACAGGGTCACTCCTCGTTGGCGGGTGCACTCCTCATTGACAGGGGGCACTCTTCATTGACAGGGGGTACTCCTCATAGATGGAAGGTGTACTCTTCATTGACGGCGCGGGGGAACCCTTCATTGAAAGGGGGAACTCCTCCTTGACAGGGTCACTCCTCCTTGACAGGGTCACTCCTCTTTCACAGGGAGCACTTCTCATTGGCAGAGGGCACTCCTCATTAACTGGGAACACTCCTCATTGGCAGAGGGCACTCCTCATTGACAGGAGCACTCCTCATTGACAGGGGCACTCCTCATTGACACGGGGCACTCCTCATTGATAAGGGGCACTCCTCATTGACAGAGGGCACTCCTCATTAACAGTGGGCATTCCTCATTGACAGGGGGCACTCCTCATTGACAGGGGGCCATCGTCATTGACGGCGCATTCCACATTGACAGCAGACACTCCTCATTGAGAGGGGTACTTCTCATTGACCAGGGGCACTACTCATTGACAAGGGGCACTCCTCATGGACAGGGGGCACTCCTCATTGACAGGGGGCACTCCTCACTGAGAGGGTGCACTCCTCATGGACAGGGGGCAATCCTCATTGGCAGGGGGCATTGATCAATGACGGCGGGGGGCACTCCTCATTGATGGGGGGCCCTCCTAATTTTCAGAAATGGCCCCTCATTGACGGGAGGGAGGGGCCACTCCTCATTTACTGGTTCACTCCTGATTGACAGAGGGCACTCCTCATTGACAGAGGGCACTCCTCATTGACAGGAGGTACTCCTCATTGACAAGGGGCACTCCTCATTGACAGCGGGCACTACTCATTGACAGGGGCACTCCTCATTGACAGCGGGCCCTCCTCATTGACAGAGGGTACTCTTCATAGACGGGGGGGGGGCGGAGAGACTCCTCGTTGTCAGGGGGCACTCCTCATTGAGAGGCCGCATTCGTCATTGACGTGGGCGGGCACTGCTCATTGATGGGGGGCACTCCTCATTGACAGAGGGCAGTCTTCATTGACAGAGGGCACCCCTCATTGACAGAGGGCACTCCTCATTGACTGGGGGTATACTCCTCATGGACATGGGGCACTACTCAATGACAGGGGGCACTCTTCATTGACAGGAGGTACTCTTCATGGATGGGAGGGGTACTCCTCATAGACGGCGCGGGGGCTCTCCTCATTGAAAGGGGGCACTCCTCTTGACAGGGTCACTCCTCCTTGACAGGGTCACTCCTCATTAACAGGGAGAACTCCTCATTGGCAGAGGGCACTCCTCATTGACAGGGTCACTCCTCATTTACGGGGGGCACTCCTCATTGACAGGGAGCAGTCCTCATTGACAGGGAGCACTCCTCATTGACAGAGGGCACTCCTCATAGACAGGGTCACTCCTCATTGACGGGGGGCACTCGTCATTTCCGGGGCATTCCACATTGACAGCAGACACTCCTCCTTGAGAGGTGGTACTCCTCATTGACGGGGCAGGCACTCCAAATTTACAGGGGTCAATACTAATTTACAGGGGTCACTCCGAATTTACAAGGATCAGTCCTCACTGACAGGGGGCACTCCTCATTGACAGGGGGCACTACCCATTGTCAGGGGCACTCCTCATTGACAGCGGGCACTCTTCATTGACAGGGGCAACTACTCATTGGCAGGGGTCATTCCACATTGACAGCAGACTCTCCTCATTGAGAGGGGGCACTCCTCATTGACGGGGCAGGCACTCCAAATTTACAGGGTTCACTCCTAATTTACGGGGGTCACTCCTAATTTCCAAGGGTCACTGCTCTTTGACAGGGGGCACTCCTCATTGACAGGGGTCACTACTCATTGGCAGGGTGCACTCCTCTTTGACCGGGGGCACTTCTCATTAAAAGAGGGCACTCCTCATGTACGGAAGGGGGGGGGGGGCGTAGGGGCACTTCTCATTGACTGGGTGCTCTCCTCATCGACGTGGGGCACTCTTCAAAGACGGGGCGGAGGGGCACTCCTCGTTAACAGGGGGCACTCCTCATTGGCAGGGGGCATTCGTCATTGACAGGGGGAATTCCTCGTTGACAGGGGGCACTCGTAATTGACAGGGGGTACACGGAATTGACAGAGGGCACTCCTCATTGACAGAGGGCACTGCTCATTGACTGGGGGGCAGTCCTCATTGACGGGGCACTCCTCATTGAAAGGGGGCACTCTTCATTGACAGGGGGCACTCCTAATTGACAGGGGGCACTCCTCATTGACAGTGGGCACTGCTCTTTGACAGGGGTACTCCTCATTGACGGGGGGGCACTCCTCACTGACGGAGGGGCACTCCTCATTGACAGGGGGTCCTCTTCATTGACGGGGGCACTCCTCATTGGCAGGTGTCATTCCACATTGACAGCAGACACTCGTCATTGAGAGGGGGGAGTCCTCATTGACGGGGCATCAACTCCCAATTGACAGGTTTCAGTCCTAATTTACAGGGGTAACTCCTAATTTACAAGGGTCAATCCTCTTTGAAAGAGGGCACTCCTCATTGACAGGGGGCACTCCTCATTGAAAGGGGGCACTCTTCATTGACAGGGGGCACTCCTCATTGACAGTGGGCACTGCTCTTTGACAGGGGTACTCCTCATTGACGGGGGGGCCCTCCTCACTGACGGAGGGGCACTCCTCATTGACAGGGGGTCCTCTTCATTGACAGGGGGCACTCCTCATTGGCAGGTGTCATTCCACATTGACAGCAGACACTCGTCATTGAGAGGGGGGAGTCCTCATTGACGGGGCATGAACTCCCAATTCACAGGTTTCACTCCTAATTTACAGGGGTAACTCCTAATTTACAAGGGTCAATCCTCATTGAAAGTGGGCACTCCTCATTGACAGGGGGCACTCCTCATTTGAAGAGGGCACTCCTCATTGGCAGAGGGCACTCCTCATTGACTGGGGGGCAGTCCTCATTGACGGGGGCACTCGTCATTGACAGGGGGCACTCTTCATTGACACGGGCACTCCTCATTGACAGGGTGCCCTCCTCATTGACAGGGGGCCCTCCTCATTGACAGGAGGCCCTCCTCATTGACAGGGGCACTCCTCATTGACAGGGGGCACTCCTCATTGACAGGGGACACTCCTCATTGACAGCGTGCATTCGTCATTGAGGAGGTGGGGGGTGCTGCTCATTGATGGGGGGCACTCCTCATTGACATGGGGCAGTCCTCATTGACAGAGGACACTCCTCATTGACTAGGGGGCAGTGCTCATTGACGTGTGCACTCCTCATTGACAGGGGGCACTCTTCATTGACAGGGGGCACTCGTCATTGACAGGGAACCCTCCTCACTGACAGGGGCCCTCCACATTGACGGGGGGGGCCGCCTCATTGACGGGGGGGGTCACTCCTCAGTGACGGGGGCATTCCTCATGGACAGGGGGGACTACTCATTGACAGGGAGCACTCCTCATTGACAGGCAGCATTCGTCATTGACAGGGGTGCACTGCTAATTTACACGGTCACTCCCCATTGGCGGGGCCAATCCTCATTGACAGAGGATATTCCTCATGGACATGGGGCACTCCTCATTGACAGGGGGCACTCTTCATTGACAGGGGGTACTCCTCATAGATGTGAGGGGTACTCCTCATAGACGGCGCGGGGGCACTCCTCATTGAAAAGGGGCACTACTCATTGAAAAGGGGCACTCCTCCTTGACAGGGTCACTCCTCATTAACAGGGAGGACTCCTCATTGGCAGAGGGCACTCCTCATTGACAGGGTCACTCCTGATTGACGGGGGGCACTCGTCATTGACGGGGCATTCCACATTGACAGCAGACTCTCCTCCTTGAGAGGGGGTACTCTTCATTGACAGGGCAGGCACTCCAAATTTCCAGAGGTCAATCCTAATTTACAGGGGTCACTCCTAATTTACAAGGATCAGTCCTCATTGACAGAGGGCACTCCTCATTGACAGGGGGCACTCCCCATTGACAGGGGCACTCCTCATTGACAGCGGGCACTCCTCATTGACAGCGGGCACTCCTCATTGACAGAGGGCACTCTTCATAGACGGGGGGGATACTCCTCGTTGTCGGGGGGCACTCCTCATTGACAGGGGGCCTTCGTCATTGAAGAGGTGGGGGGGGCAGTGCTCATTGATGAGGGGCACTCCTCACTGACAGAGCGCAGTCCTCATTGACAGAGGGCACTCCTCATTGACAGGGGGCACTCCTCTTTGACAGGGGTACTCCTAATTGACAGGGGGTACTCGCAATGGACAGTGGGCACTTCTCATTGACAAAGGGCACTCTTCATAGACGGGGGGGGCGGTGGCTCCTCGTTGTCAGGGGGCACTCCTCATTGACAGGGTGCATTCGTCATTGACGAGGGGGTGGTACTGCTCATTGATCGGGGGCATTCCTCATTGACATGGGGCAGTCCTCATTGACAGGGATGCACTCCTCTTTGACTGATTGCACTCCTCACTGACAGGGGCACTCCTCTTTGACAGAGGTCACTCCAAATTGACAGGGGTCTCTCCTCATTGACAGGGGCACTCCTCATTGACAAGGGGCCCTTCTCATTGAAAAGGGGCACTCCTCATTGGCAGAGGGCACTCCTCATTGACAGAGGGCACTCCTCATTGACAGAAGGCACTCCTCATTGACAGAGGGCACTCCTCATTGACATTGGACACTCCCCATTAACGCGGGCACTCCTCATTGACAAGGGGCAATCCTCATTGACAGGAGGCAATCCTCATTGACAGGGGGCCCTCGTCATTGACGGGGCATTCCACATTGACAGCAGACACTCCTCCTTGAGAGGGGGTACTCCTCATTAACTGGGCAGGCACTCCAAATTTACAGGGTTCACTCCTAAGTTACAGGGGTCACTCCTCATTGACAGGGGGCACTCCGGATTGACAGGGGGCACTACCCATTGACAGGGGCACTCCTCATTGACAGCGGGCACTCCTCATTGACAGCGAGCACTCCTCATTGACAGAGGTCACTCTTCATAGACGGGGGGCGGGGGGAGAGACTCCTCGATGTCAGGGGGCACTCCTCATTGACATTGGACACTCCCCATTGACAGGGGGCACTTCTCATTCAAAGGGTGCACTACTCATTGACAGGGGCACTCCTCATTGACAGCGGGCACTCCTCATTGACAGCGGGCACTCCTCATTGACAGAGGGCACTCTTCATAGACGGGGGGGGGGGGGGAGAGACTCCTCGTTGTCAGGGGGCACTCCTCATTGAGAGGCCGCATTCGTCATTGAAGTGGGGGGGGGACTGCTCATTGATGGGGGACACTCCTCATTGACATAGGGCAGCCCTCATTGACAGAGGTCAATCCTCATTGACAGGGGGCACTCCTCTTTGACAGGGGGCACTCCTAATTGACAGGGGGTACTCGTAATGGATAGTGGGCACTTCTCATTGACAGAGGGCACTCTTCATAGACGGGGGAGTTGGAGACTCCTGATTGTCAGGGGGCACTCCTCATTGACAGGGTGCATTCGTCATTGACGAGGGTGGGGCACTGCTCATTGATGGGGGGCAATCCTCATTGTCAAGGGGCAGTCCTCTATGACAGAGGGCACTCCTCATTGACTGGGGGGCAGTCCTCATTGACGGGGGCACTCCTCATTGACGGGGGCACTCTTCATTGACAGGGGGCACTCCTCATTGACAGGGGGCCCTCCTCATTGACAGGGGGCCCTCCTCATTGAGAGGGGTACTCCTCATTGACGGCGGGCCCTCCTCATTGACGGAGGCGTCACTCCTCATTGACGGAGGGGTCACTCCTCATTGACAGGGGGCACTCCCCATTGACAGAGAGCATTCGTCATTGACAGGGGTGCACTGCCCATTTACAGGGTCACTCCTCATTGGCGGGGGCACTCCTCATTGACAGGGGGCACTCTTCATTGACAGGGGGTACACCTCATTGATGGAAGGGGTACTCTTCATAGACGGCGCGGGGGCACCCTTCATTGAAAGGGGGCACTCCTCCTCGACAGGGTCACTCCTCCTTGACAAGGTCACTCCTCATTAACAGGGAGCACTTCTCATTGGCAGAGGGCACTCCTCATTGACAGGGGCACTCCTCATTAACAGTGGGCATTCCTCAATGACAGAGGGCACTCCTCATTGACAGGGGGCACTCCTCATTGACTGGGGGCCATCGTCACTGACGGGGCATTCCACATTGACAGCACACATTCCTCATTCAGAGGGGGCACTTCTCATTGACAGTAGGCACTCCTCATTGACAAGGGGCAATCCTCATTGACAGAGGGCACTCCTCATTGACAAGGGGCACTCCTCATTGACATAGGGCGCACCTCATTGACAGGGGGCACTTCTCATTGACAGGGGGCACTCCTCATTGACAGAGGGCACCCCTCATTGACAGATGCACTCCTCATTGACAGATGGCACTCCTCATTGACAGCGGGCACTCCTCATTGACAGAGGGCACTCTTCATAGACGGGGGGGGAGAGACGCCTCGTTGTCAGGGGGCACTCCTCATTGACATTGGACACTCCCCATTGACAGGGGGCGCTCCTCATTGATAGGGGGCACTCCTCACTGAAAGGAAACGCCTCATTGACAGGGGGCACTCCTCTTTGACAGAAGGCACTGTTCATTGACGGGGGGGGGGAGACACCTCGTTGTCAGGGGGCACTCCTCATTGACAAGGTGCATTCGTCATTGACGAGGGTGGGGCACTGCTCATTGATGGGGGGCACTCCTCATTGACAGAGGGCACTCCTCATTGCCAGAGCGCATTCCTCATGGACAGACGGCACTCCTCATTGACAGAGGGCTCTCCTCATTGACAGGGGGCACTTCTGATTGACAGGGGGCACTCCTCATTGACAGAGGGCACTCCTCATTGACAGAGGGCACTGCTCATTGACAGGGGGTACTTCTCATTGACAGGGGCACTCCCCATTGACAGAGGGTACTCCTCATGGACAAAAGGCACTCCACATTGACTGGGGGGCAGTCATCATTGACGGGGGCATTCCTCATTGACAGGGGGCACTCTTCATTGACACGGGGCACTCTTCATTGACAGGGGGCCCTCCTTATTGACAGCGGGCCCTCCTCATTCACAGGGTCACTCCTCATTGGCGGGGGCACTCCTCATTGACAGGGGGCACTCTTCATTGGCAGTGGGCACTCCTCATTGACAGCGGGCACTCCTCATTGACAGAGGGCACTCTTCATAAACGGGGGGGGGGGGGGAAACTCCTCGTTGTCGGGGGGCACTCCTCATTTACAGGGGGCCTTCGTCATTGACGAGGGGGGGGCACTGCTCATTGATGAGGGGCACTCCTCACTGATAGAGCGCAGTACTCATTGACAGAGGGCACTCATCATTGACAGGGGGCATTCCTCTTTGACAGGGGACACTCCTAATTGACAGGGGCTACTCGTAATGGACAGTGGGAACTTCTCATTGACAAAGGGCACTCTTCATAGACGGGGGGGTGGAGACTCGCCGTTGTTAGGGGACACTCCTCATTGACAGGGTTCATTCGTCATTGCCGAGGGGGTGGTACTGCTCATTGATCGGGGGCACTCCTCAATGACATCGGGCAGACCTCATTGAAACGGGGCACTCCTCTTTGACTGAGTGCACTCCTCATTGACAGGGGCACTCCTCTTTGACAGAGGGCACTCCAAATTGACAGGGTTCTCTCCTCATTGACAGGGGCACTCCTCATTGACAAGGGCCACTCCTCATTGACAAGGGGCACTCCTCATCGGCAGAGGGCACTCCTCATTGACAGAGGGCACACCTCATTGACAGAAGGCACTCCTCATTGACAGACGGCACTCATCATTGACATTGGACACTCCCCATTGACGGGGGCACTCCTCATTGACAGGGGGCACTCCTCATTGACAGGGTGCATTCGTCATTGACGAGGGGGTGGTACTGCTCATTGATCGGGGGCATTCCTCATTGACATGGGGCAGTCCTCATTGACAGGGATGCACTCCTCTTTGACTGATTGCACTCCTCATTGACAGGGGCACTCCTCTTTGACAGAGGTCACTCCAAATTGACAGGGGTCTCTCCTCATTGACAGGGGCACTCCTCATTGACAAGGGGCCCTTCTCATTGAAAAGGGGCACTCCTCATTGGCAGAGGGCACTCCTCATTGACAGAGGGCACTCCTCATTGACAGAAGGCACTCCTCATTGACAGAGGGCACTCCTCATTGACATTGGACACTCCCCATTGACGCGGGCACTCCTCATTGACAAGGGGCAATCCTCATTGACAGGAGGCAATCCTCATTGACAGGGGGCCCTCGTCATTGACGGGGCATTCCACATTGACAGCACACACTCCTCCTTGAGAGGGGGTACTCCTCATTAACTGGGCAGGCACTCCAAATTTACAGGGTTCACTCCTAAGTTACAGGGGTCACTCCTCATTGACAGGGGGCACTCCGGATTGACAGGGGGCACTACCCATTGACAGGGGCACTCCTCATTGACAGCGGGCACTCCTCATTGACAGCGGGCACTCCTCATTGACAGAGGTCACTCTTCATAGACGGGGGGCGGGGGGAGAGACTCCTCGTTGTCAGGGGGCACTCCTCATTGACATTGGACACTCCCCATTGACAGGGGGCACTTCTCATTCAAAGGGTGCACTACTCATTGACAGGGGCACTCCTCATTGAAAGCGGGCACTCCTCATTGACAGCGGGCACTCCTCATTGACAGAGGGCACTCTTCATAGACGGGGGGGGGGGGGAGAGACTCCTCGTTGTCAGGGGGCACTCCTCATTGAGAGGCCGCATTCGTCATTGAAGTGGGGGGGGGACTGCTCATTGATGGGGGACACTCCTCATTGACATAGGGCAGCCCTCATTGACAGAGGTCAATCCTCATTGACAGGGGGCACTCCTCTTTGACAGGGGGCACTCCTAATTGACAGGGGGTACTCGTAATGGATAGTGGGCACTTCTCATTGACAGAGGGCACTCTTCATAGACGGGGGAGTTGGAGACTCCTGATTGTCAGGGGGCACTCCTCATTGACAGGGTGCATTCGTCATTGACGAGGGTGGGGCACTCCTCATTGATGGGGGGCAATCCTCATTGTCAAGGGGCAGTCCTCCATGACAGAGGGCACTCCTCATTGACTGGGGGGCAGTCCTCATTGACGGGGGCACTCCTCATTGACGGGGGCACTCTTCATTGACAGGGGGCACTCCTCATTGACAGGGGGCCCTCCTCATTGACAGGGGGCCCTCCTCATTGAGAGGGGTACTCCTCATTGACGGCGGGCCCTCCTCATTGACGGAGGCGCCACTCCTCATTGACGGAGGGGTCACTCCTCATTGACAGGGGGCACTCCCCATTGACAGAGAGCATTCGTCATTGACAGGGGTGTACTGCCCATTTACAGGGTCACTCCTCATTGGCGGGGGCACTCCTCATTGACAGGGGGCACTCTTCATTGACAGGGGGTACACCTCATTGATGGAAGGGGTACTCTTCATAGACGGCGCGGGGGCACCCTTCATTGAAAGGGGGCACTCCTCCTCGACAGGGTCACTCCTCCTTGACAAGGTCACTCCTCATTAACAGGGAGCACTTCTCATTGGCAGAGGGCACTCCTCATTGACAGGGGCACTCCTCATTAACAGGGGCACTCATTGACAAGGGGCACTCCTCATTGATAAGGGGCACTCCTCATTAACAGTGGGCATTCCTCAATGACAGAGGGCACTCCTCATTGACAGGGGGCACTCCTCATTGACTGGGGGCCATCGTCACTGACGGGGCATTCCACATTGACAGCACACATTCCTCATTCAGAGGGGGCACTTCTCATTGACAGTAGGCACTCCTCATTGACAAGGGGCAATCCTCATTGACAGAGGGCACTCCTCATTGACAAGGGGCACTCCTCATTGACATAGGGCGCACCTCATTGACAGGGGGCACTTCTCATTGACAGGGGGCACTCCTCATTGACAGAGGGCACCCCTCATTGACAGATGCACTCCTCATTGACAGATGGCACTCCTCATTGACAGCGGGCACTCCTCATTGACAGAGGGCACTCTTCATAGACGGGGGGGGAGAGACGCCTCGTTGTCAGGGGGCACTCCTCATTGACATTGGACACTCCCCATTGACAGGGGGCGCTCCTCATTGATAGGGGGCACTCCTCACTGAAAGGAAACGCCTCATTGACAGGGGGCACTCCTCTTTGACAGAAGGCACTGTTCATTGCCGGGGGGGGGGGAGACAGCTCGTTGTCAGGGGGCACTCCTCATTGACAAGGTGCATTCGTCATTGACGAGGGTGGGGCACTGCTCATTGATGGGGGGCACTCCTCATTGACAGAGGGCACTCCTCATTGCCAGAGCGCATTCCTCATGGACAGACGGCACTCCTCATTGACAGAGGGCTCTCCTCATTGACAGGGGGCACTTCTGATTGACAGGGGGCACTCCTCATTGACAGAGGGCACTCCTCAATGACAGAGGGCACTCCTCATTGACAGGGGGTACTTCTCATTGACAGGGGCACTCCCCATTGACAGAGGGTACTCCTCATGGACAAAAGGCACTCCACATTGACTGGGGGGCAGTCATCATTGACGGGGGCATTCCTCATTGACAGGGGGCACTCTTCATTGACACGGGGCACTCTTCATTGACAGGGGGCCCTCCTCATTGACAGCGGGCCCTCCTCATTCACAGGGTCACTCCTCATTGGCGGGGGCACTCCTCATTGACAGGGGGCACTCTTCATTGACAGGGGGTACTCTTCATTGACAGGGTCATTCCTCCTTGACAGGGTCACTCCTCATTAACAGGGAGCACTTCTCATTGGCAGTGGGCACTCCTCATTGACAGCGGGCACTCCTCATTGACAGAGGGCACTCTTCATAAACGGGGGGGGGGAAACTCCTCGTTGTCGGGGGGCACTCCTCATTTACAGGGGGCCTTCGTCATTGACGAGGGGGGGGCACTGCTCATTGATGAGGGGCACTCCTCACTGATAGAGCGCAGTACTCATTGACAGAGGGCACTCATCATTGACAGGGGGCATTCCTCTTTGACAGGGGACACTCCTAATTGACAGGGGCTACTCGTAATGGACAGTGGGAACTTCTCATTGACAAAGGGCACTCTTCATAGACGGGGGGGTGGAGACTCGCCGTTGTTAGGGGACACTCCTCATTGACAGGGTTCATTCGTCATTGCCGAGGGGGTGGTACTGCTCATTGATCGGGGGCACTCCTCAATGACATCGGGCAGACCTCATTGAAACGGGGCACTCCTCTTTGACTGAGTGCACTCCTCATTGACAGGGGCACTCCTCTTTGACAGAGGGCACTCCAAATTGACAGGGTTCTCTCCTCATTGACAGGGGCACTCCTCATTGACAAGGGCCACTCCTCATTGACAAGGGGCACTCCTCATCGGCAGAGGGCACTCCTCATTGACAGAGGGCACACCTCATTGACAGAAGGCACTCCTCATTGACAGACGGCACTCA
Source organism: Mustelus asterias (assembly GCF_964213995.1). Classification (NCBI taxonomy): domain Eukaryota; kingdom Metazoa; phylum Chordata; class Chondrichthyes; order Carcharhiniformes; family Triakidae; genus Mustelus; species Mustelus asterias. The sequence goes on from NW_027590737.1 coordinate 122,326, forward strand.
TCATTGACATTGGACACTCCCCATTGACGGGGGCACTCCTCATTGACAGGGGGCACTCCTCATTGACAGGGGGCATTCCTCATTGAAAGGGGGCCCTCGTCATTGACGGGGCATTCCACATTGACAGCAGACACTCCTCCTTGAGGGGGGGTACTCCTCATTGACTGGGCAGGCACTCCAAATTTACAGGGGTCACTCCTAATTTACAGGGGTCACTCCGAATTTACATGGTTCACTCTTCATTGACATGGTGCACTCCTCCTTGACAGGGGGCACTACTCATTGACAGGGGCACTCGTCATTGACAGCGGCACGCCTCATTGACAGCGGGCACTCCTCATTGACAGATGGCACTCTTCATAGACCGGGGGGTGAGTGACTCCTCGTTGTCAGGCGGCACTCCTCATTGACATTGGACACTCCCCATCGACAGGGGGCACTCCTCATTGACCGGGGGCACTACTAATTGACAGGGGCACTCCTCATTGAAAGTGGGCACTCCTCATTGACAGCGGGCACTCCTCATTGACAGAGGGCACTCTTCATAGACGGGGAGGTTGGAGACTCCTCGTTGTCAGGGGGCACTTCTCATTGACAGGGTGCATTCGTCATTGACGAGGGTGGGGCACTGCTCATTGATGGGGGGCACTCCTCATTGACAAGTGGCAGTCCTCCATGACAGAGGGCACTCCTCATTGACTCGGGGGCAGTCCTCATTGACGGGGGCACTCCTTATTGACGGGGGCACTCTTCCTTGACAGGGGGCCCTCCTCATTGTCTGGGGGCCCTCCTCATTGAGAGGGGTACTCCTCATTGACGGCGGGGCCCTCCTCATTGACGGAGGGGTCACTCGTCATTGACTGGGGGCACTCCTCATGGACAGGGTCACTCCTCATTGGCGGGGGCACTCCTCATTGACAGGGGGCACTCCTCATAGATGGAAGGGGTACTCTTCATAGACTGCGCGGGGGCAGCCTTCATTGAAAGGGGGCACTCCTCCTTGACAGGGTCACTCCTCCTTGACAGGGTCGCTCCTCATTAACAGGGAGCACTTCTCATTGACAGGGGCACTCCTCATTGACAAGGGGAACTCCTCATTGATAAGGGGCACTCCTCATTGACAGAGGGCACTCCTCATTAACAGAGTGCATTCCTCATTGACAGAGGGCACTCCTCAATGACAGGGGGCCATCGGCATTGACGGGGCATTCCACATTGACAGCAGACACTCCTCATTGAGAGGGGTACTCCTCATTGACAAGGGGCACGACTCGTTGACAAGGGGCAATCCTCATTGACAAGGGGCACTCCTCATTGACAGAGGGCACTCCTCATTGACAAGCTGCACTCCTCATTGACAGCGGGCACTCCTCATTGACAGCGGGCACTCCTCATTGACAGCGGGCACTCTTCATAGACTGGGGGGGGGAGCGACTCCTCGTTGTCAGGGGGCAATCCTCATTGACATTGGACACTCCTCATTGACAGGGGGCGCTCCTCATTGACAGGGGGCACTCCTCATTGACAGGGGGCACTACTCATTGACAGGGGGCACTCCTCATTGACAGGGGGCACTACTCATTGACAGGGGCACTCCTCATTGAAAGCGGGCACTCCTCATTGACAGCGGGCACTCCTCATTGACAGAGGGCACTCTTCATAGACGGGGGGGGGGAGAGACACCTCGTTGTCAGGGGGCACTCCTCATTGACAAGGTGCACTCCTCATTGAAGGAGGGCACTCCTCATTGACAGAGGGCACTCCTCATTGACAGAGGGCACTCCTCATTGACAGTCGACACTCCTCATTGACAGGGGGCACTCCTCTTTGACAGTGGGCATTCTTCATTGACAGCGGGCACTCCTCATTGATAGGGTGCCCTCTACATTGTCAGTGGACACTCCTCATTGACAGGGGGCAATCTTCATTGACAGGGGGAACCCCTCATTGGCAGGGGTCATTCCGCATTGACAGCAGACACTACTCATTGAGAGGGGGCACTCCTCATTGACGGGGCATGCACTCACAATTTACAGGGTAACTCCTAATTTACAGGGGTCACGCCAAATATACAAGGGTCACTGCTCTTTGACAGGGGGTATTCCTCATTGACAGGGGTCACTACTCATTGGCAGTGGGCATCCTCCGTGACCGGGGGCACTTCTCATTAAAAGAGGGCACTACTCATTTACGGGGGAGGGGGGGCGGAAGGGGCACTCCTCCTTGACAGGGGGCACTCCTCATTGACATGGGGCTTTCGTCATTGACGAGGGGGGGGCACTGCACATTGATGGGGGGCACTCCTAATTTACAGCGGTCACTCCTCATTGACGGTGGGGCACTCCTCATTTATACGGTCGCTCCTCATTGACGGGGGCAGTCCTCATTGACAGGGGGCACTCCTCATTGACAGGGAGCACTCCTCATTGACAGGGAGCACTCCCCATTGACAGGGAGCTCTCCCCATTGACAGGGAGCACTCCCCATTGACAGGGACCATTCGTCATTGACAGCGGTGCACTGCTCATTTACAGGGTCACTCCTCATTGGCGGGGGCACTCCTCATTGACAGGGGGCACTCCTCATGGACAGGGGGCACTCCTCATAGATGGAAGGGGTACTCTTCATAGACGGCGCGGGGGCACCCTTCATTGAAAGGGGGCACTCTTCCTTGATAGGGTCAATCCTCCTTGACAGGGTCACTCCTCATTAACAGGGAGCACTTCTCATTGGCAGCGGGCACTCCTCATTGACAGCGGGCACTCCTCATTGACAGAGGGCACTCTTCATAAACGGGGGGGGGGGGAGACTCCTCGTTGTCGGGGGGCACTCCTCATTGACAAGGTGCACTCCTCATTGAAAGAGGGCACTCCTCATTGACAGAGGGCACTCCTCATTGACAGAGGGCACTCCTCATTGACAGAGGGCACTCCTCATTGACAAGGGGCACTCCTCATTGACAGAGGACACTCCTCATTGAGAACCTGCACTCCTCATTGACAGCGGGCACTCCTCATTGACAGCGGGCACACCTCATTGACAGAGGGCACCCTTCATAGACTGGGGGGAGGGAGAGACTCCTCGTTGTCAGGGGGCAATCCTCATTGACATTGGACACTCCCCATTGACAGGGGGAGCTCCTCATTGACAGGGGGCACTCCTCATTGACAGGGGGCACTACTCATTGACCGGGGCACTCCTCATTGAAAGCGGGCACTCCTCATTGACAGCGGGCACTCCTCATTGACAGAGGGCACTCTTCAAAGACGGGGGTTGGAGAGACTCCTCGTTGTCAGGGGGCGCACCTCATTGATAAGGGGCACTCCTCATTGACAGAGGGCACTCCTCATTAACAGTGGCCATTCCCCATTGACAGAGGGCACTCCTCATTGACAGGGGGCACTCCTCATTGACAGGGGGCCATCGTCATTGACGGGGCATTCCACATTGACAGCAGACACTCCTCATTGAGAGGGGTACTCCTCATTGACAAGGGGCACTACTCATTGACAAGGGGCAATCCTCATTGACAGGGGGCACTTCTCATTGACACGGGCACGCCTCATTGACTGGGGGGCAGTCCTCATTGACGGGGGCACTCCTCATTGACAGGGGGCACTCTTCATTTACACGGGGCACTCTTCATTGACAGGGGGCCCTCCTCATTGACAGCGGGCCCTCCTCATTGACGGGGGCACTCCTCATTGACAGGGGGCACTCCTCACTGAGAGGGTTCACTCCTCATGGACAGGGGGCAATCCTCATTGACAGGGGGCATTGATCAATGACGGCGGGGGGCACTCCTCATTGATGGGGGGCCCTCCTAATTTTCAGAAATGGCCCCTCATTGACGGGAGGGAGGGGCCACTCCTCATTTACTGGTTCACTCCTGATTGACAGAGGGCACTCCTCATTGACAGAGGGCACTCCTCATTGACAGGAGGCGCTCCTCATTGACGGGGGGCACTCCTCATTGACAGGGAGCAGTCCTCATTGACAGGGAGCACTCCTCATTGACAGAGGGCACTCCTCATTGACAGGGTCACTCCTCATTGACGGGGGGCACTCGTCATTGACGGGGCATTCCACATTGACAGCAGACAGCCCTCCTTGAGGGGGGTACTCCTCATTGACGGGGCAGGCACTCCAAATTTACAGGGTCACTCCTAATTTACAGGGGTCACTCCTAATTTACAAGGATCAGTCCTCATTGACAGGGGGCACTCCTCATTGACAGGGAGCACTACCCATTGACAGCGGCACACCTCATTGACAGCGGGCACTCCACATTGACAGCGGGCACTCCTCATTGACAGAGGGCACTCTTCATAGACGAGGGGGATACTCCTCGTTGTCGGGGGGCACTCCTCATTGACAGGGGGCATTCGTCATTGAGGAGGGGGGGGCACTGCTCATTGATGAGGGGCACTCCTCACTGATAGAGCGCAGTCCTCATTGACAGAGGGCACTCCTCATTGACAGGGGGCACTACTCATTGACAGGGGGCACTCCTCATTGACAGGGGGCACTACTCATTGACAGGGGCACTCCTCATTGAAAGCGAGCACTCCACATTGACAGCGGGCACTCCTCATTGACAGAGGGCACTCTTCATAGACGGGGGTGGGGGGAGAGACTCCGCGTTGTCAGGGGGCACTCCTCATTGAGAGGCCGCATTCGTCATTGACGTGGGGGGGGGGCACTGCTCATTGATGGGGGGCACTCCTCATTGACAGAGGGCAGTCCTCATTGACAGAGGGCACTCCTCATTGACAGGGGGCACTCCTCATTGACAGACGGCACTCTTCATAGACGGGGGGGTTGGAGACTCCTCGTTGTCAGGGGGCACTCCTCATTGAAAGGGTGCATTCGTCATTGACGAGGGTGCGGCACTGCTCATTGATGGGGGCACTCCTCATTGACAAGTGGCAGTCCTCAATGTCAGAAGGCACTCCTCATTGACGGGGGTACTCCTCATTGACGGGGGCACTCTTCATTGACAGGGGGCACTCCTCATTGACAGGGGGCCCTCCTCATTGACAGGGGGCCCTCCTCATTGACGGCGAGGCCCTCCTCATTGACAGGGAGCATTCGTCATTGACAGGGGTGCACTGCTCATTTACAGGGTCACTCCTCATTGGCGGGGGCACTACTCATTGACAGGGGTCACTCCTCATTGACAGGGAGCACTCTTCAGTGACAGGGAGCACTCTTCATTGACAGGGAGCACTCCCCATTGACAGGGACCATTCGTCATTGTCAGCGGTGCACTGCTCATTTACAGGGTCACTCCTCGTTGGCGGGTGCACTCCTCATTGACAGGGGTCACTCCTCATTGACAGGGAGCACTCTTCATTGACAGGGACAATTCGTCATTGACAGCGGTGCACTGCTCATTTACAGGGTCACTCCTCGTTGGCGGGTGCACTCCTCATTGACAGGGGGCACTCTTCATTGACAGGGGGTACTCCTCATAGATGGAAGGTGTACTCTTCATTGGCGGCGCGGGGGAACCCTTCATTGAAAGGGGGCACTCCTCCTTGACAGGGTCACTCCTCCTTGACAGGGTCACTCCTCTTTCACAGGGAGCACTTCTCATTGGCAGAGGGCACTGCTCATTAACTGGGAACACTCCTCATTGGCAGAGGGCACTCCTCATTGACAGGAGCACTCCTCATTGACAGGGGCACTCCTCATTGACAAGGGGCACTCCTCATTGATAATGGGCACTCCTCATTGACAGAGGGCACTCCTCATTAACAGTGGGCATTCCACATTGACAGGGGGCACTCCTCATTGACAGAGGGCCATCGTCATTGACGGGGCATTCCACATTGACAGCAGACAATCCTCATTGAGAGGGGTACTTCTCATTGACCAGGGGCACTACTCATTGACAAGGGGCACTCCTCATGGACAGGGGGCACTCCTCATTGACAGGGGGCACTCCTCACTGAGAGGGTGCACTCCTCATGGACAGGGGGCAATCCTCATTGGCAGAGGGCATTGATCAATGACGGCGGGGGGCACTCCTCATTGATGGGGGGCCCTCCTAATTTTCAGAAATGGCCCCTCATTGACGGGAGGGAGGGGCCACTCCTCGTTTACTGGTTCACTCCTGATTGACAGAGGGCATTCCTCATTGACAGAGGGCACTCGTCATTGACAGGGGGCTCTCCTCATTGACAGGAGGTACTCCTCATTGACAAGGGGCACACCTCATTGACAGCGGGCACTACTCATTGACAGGGGCACTCCTCATTGACAGCGGGCACTCCTCATTGACAGAGGGTACTCTTCATAGACGGGGGGGGGGGCGGAGAGACTCCTCGTTGTCAGGGGGCACTCCTCATTGAGAGGCCGCATTCGTCATTGACGTGGGCGGGCACTGCTCATTGATGGGGGGCACTCCTCATTGACAGAGGGCAGTCTTCATTGACAGAGGGTACCCCTCATTGACAGAGGGCACTCCTCATTGACTGGGGGTATACTCCTCATGGACATGGGGCACTACTCAATGACAGGGGGCACTCTTCATTGACAGGAGGTACTCTTCATGGATGGGAGGGGTACTCCTCATAGACGGCGCGGGGGCTCTCCTCATTGAAAGGGGGCACTCCTCTTGACAGGGTCACTCCTCCTTGACAGGGTCACTCCTCATTAACAGGGAGAACTCCTCATTGGCAGAGGGCACTCCTCATTGACAGGGTCACTCCTCATTTACGGGGGGCACTCCTCATTGACAGGGAGCAGTCCTCATTGACAGGGAGCACTCCTCATTGACAGAGGGCACTCCTCATAGACAGGGTCACTCCTCATTGACGGGGGGCACTCGTCATTGACGGGGCATTCCACATTGACAGCAGACACTCCTCCTTGAGAGGTGGTACTCCTCATTGACGGGGCAGGCACTCCAAATTTACAGGGGTCAATACTAATTTACAGGGGTGACTCCTAATTTACAAGGATCAGTCCTCACTGACAGGGGGCACTCCTCATTGACAGGGGGCACTACCCATTGACAGTGGCACTCCTCATTGACAGCGGGCACTCTTCATTGTCAGGGGCAACTACTCATTGGCAGGGGTCATTCCACATTGACAGCAGACTCTCCTCATTGAGAGGGGGCACTCCTCATTGACGGGGCAGGCACTCCAAATTCACAGGGTTCACTCCTAATTTACGGGGGTCACTCCTAATTTCCAAGGGTCACTGCTCTTTGACAGGGGGCACTCCTCATTGACAAGGGTCACTACTCATTGGCAGGGTGCACTCCTCTTTGACCGGGGGCACTTCTCATTAAAAGAGGGCACTCCTCATGTACGGAAGGGGGGGGGGCGTAGGGGCACTTCTCATTGACTGGGTGCTCTCCTCATCGACTTGGGGCACTCTTCAAAGACGGGGCGGAGGGGCACCCCTCGTTAACAGGGGGCACTCCTCATTGGCAGGGGGCATTCGTCATTTACAGGGGGAATTCCTCGTTGACAGGGGGCACTCGTAATTGACAGGGGGTACACGGAATTGACAGAGGGCACTCCTCATTGACAAGGGGCACTCCTCATTGACAGAGGGCACTCCTCATTGACAGAGGGCACTCCTCATTGACTGGGGGGCAGTCCTCATTGACGGGGCTCTCCTCATTGAAAGGGGGCACTCTTCATTGACAGGGGGCACTCCTAATTGACAGGGGGCACTCCTCATTGACAGTGGGCACTGCTCTTTGACAGGGGTACTCCTCATTGACGGGGGGGGCACTCCTCACTGACGGAGGGGCACTCCTCATTGACAGGGGGCACTCCTCATTGACTGGGGGTATACTCCTCATGGACATGGGGCACTACTCAATGACAGGGGGCACTCTTCATTGACAGGAGGAACTCTTCATGGATGGGAGGGGTACTCCTCATAGACGGCGCGGGGGCTCTCCTCATTGAAAGGGGGCACTCCTCTTGACAGGGTCACTCCTCCTTGACAGGGTCACTCCTCATTAACAGGGAGAACTCCTCATTGGCAGAGGGCACTCCTCATTGACAGGGTCACTCCTCATTTACGGGGGGCACTCCTCATTGACAGGGAGCAGTCCTCATTGACAGGGAGCACTCCTCATTGACAGAGGGCACTCCTCATAGACAGGGTCACTCCTCATTGACGGGGGGCACTCGTCATTGACGGGGCATTCCACATTGACAGCAGACACTCCTCCTTGAGAGGTGGTACTCCTCATTGACGGGGCAGGCACTCCAAATTTACAGGGGTCAATACTAATTTACAGGGGTGACTCCTAATTTACAAGGATCAGTCCTCACTGACAGGGGGCACTCCTCATTGACAGGGGGCACTACCCATTGACAGGGGCACTCCTCATTGACAGCGGGCACTCTTCATTGACAGGGGCAACTACTCATTGGCAGGGGTCATTCCACACTGACAGCAGACTCTCCTCATTGAGAGGGGGCACTCCTCATTGACGGGGCAGGCACTCCAAATTTACAGGGTTCACTCCTAATTTACGGGCGTCACTCCTAATTTCCAAGGGTCACTGCTCTTTGACAGGGGGCACTCCTCATTGACAGGGGTCACTACTCATTGGCAGGGTGCACTCCTCTTTGACCGGGGGCACTTCTCATTAAAAGAGGGCACTCCTCATGTACGGAAGGGGGGGGGCGGAGGGGCACTTCTCCTTGACTGGGTGCTCTCCTCATCGACTTGGGGCACTCTTCAAAGACGGGGCGGAGGGGCACCCCTCGTTAACAGGGGGCACTCCTCATTGGCAGGGGGCATTCGTCATTGACAGGGGGAATTCCTCGTTGACAGGGGGCACTCGTAATTGACAGGGGGTACACGGAATTGACAGAGGGCACTCCTCATTGACAAGGGGCACTCCTCATTGACAGAGGGCACTCCTCATTGACAGAGGGCACTCCTCATTGACTGGGGGGCAGTCCTCATTGACGGGGCTCTCCTCATTGAAAGGGGGCACTCTTCATTGACAGGGGGCACTCCTAATTGACAGGGGGCACTCCTCATTGACAGTGGGCACTGCTCTTTGACAGGGGTACTCCTCATTGACGGGGGGGGGCACTCCTCACTGACGGAGGGGCACTCCTCATTGACAGGGGGCACTCCTCATTGACTGGGGGTATACTCCTCATGGACATGGGGCACTACTCAATGACAGGGGGCACTCTTCATTGACAGGAGGAACTCTTCATGGATGGGAGGGGTACTCCTCATAGACGGCGCGGGGGCTCTCCTCATTGAAAGGGGGCACTCCTCTTGACAGGGTCACTCCTCCTTGACAGGGTCACTCCTCATTAACAGGGAGAACTCCTCATTGGCAGAGGGCACTCCTCATTGACAGGGTCACTCCTCATTTACGGGGGGCACTCCTCATTGACAGGGAGCAGTCCTCATTGACAGGGAGCACTCCTCATTGACAGAGGGCACTCCTCATAGACAGGGTCACTCCTCATTGACGGGGGGCACTCGTCATTCACGGGGCATTCCACATTGACAGCAGACACTCCTCCTTGAGAGGTGGTACTCCTCATTGACGGGGCAGGCACTCCACATTTACAGGGGTCAATACTAATTTACAGGGGTCACTCCTAATTTACAAGGATCAGTCCTCACTGACAGGGGGCACTCCTCATTGACAGGGGGCACTACCCATTGACAGGGGCACTCCTCATTGACAGCGGGCACTCTTCATTGACAGGGGCAACTACTCATTGGCAGGGGTCATTCCACACTGACAGCAGACTCTCCTCATTGAGAGGGGGCACTCCTCATTGACGGGGCAGGCACTCCAAATTTACAGGGTTCACTCCTAATTTACGGGCGTCACTCCTAATTTCCAAGGGTCACTGCTCTTTGACAGGGGGCACTCCTCATTGACAGGGGTCACTACTCATTGGCAGGGTGCACTCCTCTTTGACCGGGGGCACTTCTCATTAAAAGAGGGCACTCCTCATGTACGGAAGGGGGGGGGGGGGCGGAGGGGCACTTCTCATTGACTGGGTGCTCTCCTCATTGACTTGGGGCACTCTTCAAAGACGGGGCGGAGGGGCACCCCTCGTTAACAGGGGGCACTCCTCATTGGCAGGGGGCATTCGTCATTGACAGGGGGAATTCCTCGTTGACAGGGGGCACTCGTAATTGACAGGGGGTACACGGAATTGACAGAGGGCACTCCTCATTGACAAGGGGCACTCCTCATTGACAGAGGGCACTCCTCATTGACAGAGGGCACTCCTCATTGACTGGGGGGCAGTCCTCATTGACGGGGCACTCCTCATTGAAAGGGGGCACTCTTCATTGACAGGGGGCACTCCTAATTGACAGGGGGCACTCCTCATTGACAGTGGGCACTGCTCTTTGACAGGGGTACTCCTCATTGACGGGGGGTCCTCTTCATTGACAGGGGGCACTCCTCATTGGCAGGTGTCATTCCACATTGACAGCAGACACTCGTCATTGAGAGGGGGGATTCCTCATTGACGGGGCATGAACTCCCAATTCACAGGTTTCAATCCTAATTTACAGGGGTAACTCCTAATTTACAAGGGTCAATCCTCATTGAAAGTGGGCACTCCTCATTGACAGGGGGCACTCCTCATTTGCAGAGGGCACTCCTCATTGACAGAGGGCACTCCTCATTGACTGGGGGGCAGTCCTCATTGACGGGGGCACTCGTCATTGACAGGGGGCACTCTTCATTGACACGGGCACTCCTCATTGACAGGGTGCCCTCCTCATTGACAGGGGGCCCTCCTCATTGACAGGAGGCCCTCCTCATTGACAGGGGCACTCCTCATTGACAGGGGGCACTCCTCATTGACAGTGGACACTCCTCATTGACAGCGTGCATTCGTCATTGAGGAGGTGGGGGGTACTGCTCATTGATGGGGGGCACTCCTCATTGACATGGGGCAGTCCTCATTGACAGAGGACACTCCTCATTGACTAGGGGGCAGTGCTCATTGACGGGTGCACTCCTCATTGACAGGGGGCACTCTTCATTGACAGGGGGCACTCGTCATTGACAGGGAACCCTCCTCACTGACAGGGGCCCTCCACATTGAGGGGGGGGGGCCGCCTCATTGACGGGGGGGGGTCCCTCCTCAGTGACAGGGGGCATTCCTCATGGACAGGGGGCACTACTCATTGACAGGGAGCACTCCTCATTGACAGGCAGCATTCGTCATTGACAGGGGTGCACTGCTAATTTACACGGTCACTCCCCATTGGCGGGACCAATCCTCATTGACAGAGGATATTCCTCATGGACATTGGGCACTCCTCATTGACAGGGGGCACTCTTCATTGACAGGGGCTACTCCTCATAGATGTGAGGGGTACTCCTCATAGACGGCGCGGGGGCACTCCTCCTTGACAGGGTCACTCCTCATTAACAGGGAGGACTCCTCATTGGCAGAGGGCACTCCTCATTGACAGGGTCACTCCTGATTGACGGGGGGCACTCGTCATTGACGGGGCATTCCACATTGACAGCAGACTCTCCTCCTTGAGAGGGGGTACTCTTCATTGACCGGGCAGGCACTCCAAATTTCCAGTGGTCAATCCTAATTTACAAGGATCAGTCCTCATTGACAGAGGGCACTCCTCATTGACAGGGGGCACTCCCCATTGACAGGGGCACTCCTCATTGACAGCGGGCACTCCTCATTGACAGCGGGCACTCCTCATTGACAGAGGCCACTCTTCATAGACGGGGGGGATACTCCTCGTTGTCGGGGGGCACTCCTCATTGACAGGGGGCCTTCGTCATTGAAGAGGTGGGGGGGGCAGTGCTCATTGATGAGGGGCACTCCTCACTGACAGAGCGCAGTCCTCATTGACAGAGGGCACTCCTCATTGACAGGGGGCACTCCTCTTTGACAGAGGGTACTCCTAATTGACAGGGGGTACTCGGAATGGACAGTGGGCACTTCTCATTGACAATGGGCACTCTTCATAGAAGGGGGGGGGGGGCGGTGGCTCCCCGTTGTCAGGGGGCACTCCTCATTGACAGGGTGCATTCGTCATTGACGAGGGGGTGGTACTGCTCATTGATCGGGGGCATTCCTCATTGACATGGGGCAGTCCTCATTGACAGGGATGCACTCCTCTTTGACTGATTGCACTCCTCATTGACAGGGGCACTCCTCTTTGACAGACGGCACTCCAAATTGACAGGGGTCTCTCCTCATTGACAGGGGCACTCCTCATTGACAAGGGGCCCTTCTCATTGAAACGGTGCACTCCTCATTGGCAGAGGGCACTCCTCATTAACAGAGGGCACTCCTCATTGACAGAAGGCACTCCTCATTGACAGAGGGCACTCCTCATTGACATTGGACACTCCCCATTGACGCGGGCACTCCTCATTGACAAGGGGCAATCCTCATTGACAGGAGGCAATCCTCATTGACAGGGGGCCCTCGTCATTGACGGGGCATTCCACATTGACAGCAGACACTCCTCCTTGAGAGGGGGTACTCCTCATTAACTGGGCAGGCACTCCAAATTTACAGGGGTCACTCCTAAGTTACAGGGGTCACTCCTCATTGACAGGGGGCACTCCGGATTGACAGGGGGCACTACCCATTGACAGGGGCACTCCTCATTGACAGCGGGCACTCCTCATTGACAGCGAGCACTCCTCATTGACAGAGGTCACTCTTCATAGACGGGGGGCGGGGGGAGAGACTCCTCGTTGTCAGGGGGCACTCCTCATTGACATTGGACACTCCCCATTGACAGGGGGCACTTCTCATTGAAAGGGTGCACTACTCATTGACAGGGGCACTCCTCGTTGAAAGCGGGCACTCCTCATTGACAGTGGGCACTCCTCATTGACAGAGGGCACTCTTCATAGACGGGGGCGGGAGAGACTCCTCGTTGTCAGGGGGCACTCCTCATTGAGAGGCCGCATTCGTCATTGAAGTGGGGGGGGGACTGCTCATTGATGGGGGACACTCCTCATTGACATCGGGCAGCCCTCATTGACAGAGGTCAATCCTCATTGACAGGGGGCACTCCTCTTTGACAGGGGGCACTCCTAATTGACAGGGGGTACTCGTAATGGACAGTGGGCACTTCTCATTGACAGAGGGCACTCTTCATAGACGGGGGAGTTGGAGACTCCTGGTTGTCAGGGGGCACTCCTCATTGACAGGGTGCATTCGTCATTGACGAGGGTGGGGCACTGCTCATTGATGGGGGGCAATCCTCATTGTCAAGGGGCAGTCCTCCATGACAGAGGGCACTCCTCATTGACTGGGGGGCAGTCCTCATTGACGGGGGCTCTCCTCATTGACGGGGGCACTCTTCATTGACAGGGGGCACTCCTCATTGACAGGGGGCCTTCCTCATTGACAGGGGGCCCTCCTCATTGAGAGGGGTACTCCTCATTTACGGCGGGCCCTCCTCATTGACGGAGGCGTCACTCCTCATTGACGGAGGGGTCACTCCTCATTGACAGGGGGCACTCCCCATTGACAGAGAGCATTCGTCATTGACAGGGGTGCACTGCCCATTTACAGGGTCACTCCTCATTGGCGGGGGCACTCCTCATTGACAGGGGGCACTCTTCATTGACAGGGGGTACACCTCATTGATGGAAGGGGTACTCTTCATAGACGGCGCGGGGGCACCCTTCATTGAAAGGGGGCACTCCTCCTCGACAGGGTCACTCCTCCTTGACAGGGTCACTCCTCATTAACAGGGAGCACTTCTCATTGGCAGAGGGCACTCCTCATTGACAGGGGCACTCCTCATTGACAGGGGCACTCCTCATTGACAAGGGGCACTCCTCATTTATAAGGGGCACTCCTCATTAACAGTGGGCATTCCTCAATGACAGAGGGCACTCCTCATTGACAGGGGGCACTCCTCATTGACTGGGGGCCATCGTCACTGACGGGGCATTCCACATTGACAGCACACATTCCTCATTCAGAGGGGGCACTTCTCATTGACAGTAGGCACTCCTCATTGACAAGGGGCAATCCTCATTGACAGAGGGCACTCCTCATTGACAAGGGGCACTCCTCATTGACATAGGGCACACCTCATTGACAGGGGGCACTTCTCATTGACAGGGGGCACTCCTCATTGACAGAGGGCACCCCTCATTGACAGATGCACTCCTCATTGACAGAGGGCACTCCTCATTGACAGCGGGCACTCCTCATTGACAGAGGGCACTCTTCAGAGACGGGGGGGGAGAGACGCCTCGTTGTCAGGGGGCACTCCTCATTGACATTGGACACTCCCCATTGACAGGGGGCGCTCCTCATTGATAGGGGGCACTCCTCATTGACAGGAAACGCCTCATTGACAGGGGGCACTCCTCTTTGACAGGGGGTACTCGTAATGGACAGTGGGCACTTCTCATTGACAGAAGGCACTGTTCATAGACGGGGGGGGGGAGACACCTCGTTGTCAGGGGGCACTCCTCATTGACAAGGTGCATTCGTCATTGACGAGGGTGGGGCACTGCTCATTGATGGGGGGCACTCCTCATTGACAGAGGGCACTCCTCATTGCCAGAGCGCATTCCTCATTGACAGACGGCACTCCTCATTGACAGAGGGCTCTCCTCATTGACAGGGGGCACTTCTGATTGACAGGGGGCACTCCTCATTGACAGAGGGCACTCCTCATTGACGGAGGGCACTCCTCATTGACAGGGGGTACTTCTCATTGACAGGGGGCACTCCCCATTGACAGAGGGTACTCCTCATTGACAAAAGGCACTCCACATTGACTGGGGGGCAGTCATCATTGACGGGGGCATTCCTCATTGACAGGGGGCACTCTTCATTGACACGGGGCACTCTTCATTGACAGGGGGCCCTCCTCATTGACAGCGGGCCCTCCTCATTAACAGGGTCACTCCTCATTGGCGGGGGCACTCCTCATTGACAGGGGGCACTCTTCATTGACAGGGGGTACTCTTCCTTGACAGGGTCATTCCTCCTTGACAGGGTCACTCCTCATTAACAGGGAGCACTTCTCATTGGCAGCGGGCACTCCTCATTGACAGCGGACACTCCTCATTGACAGAGGGCACTCTTCATAAACGGGGGGGGGAAACTCCTCGTTGTCGGGGGGCACTCCTCATTTACAGGGGGCCTTCGTCATTGACGAGGGGGGGGCACTGCTCATTGATGAGGGGCACTCCTCACTGACAGAGCGCAGTACTCATTGACAGAGGGCACTCATCATTGACAGGGGGCATTTCTCTTTGACAGGGGACACTCCTAATTGACAGGGGCTACTCGTAATGGACAGTGGGAACTTCTCATTGACAAAGGGCACTCTTCATAGACGGGGGGGGGGTGGAGACTCGCCGTTGTTAGGGGACACTCCTCATTGACAGGGTTCATGCGTCATTGACGAGGGGGTGGTACTGCTCATTGATCGGGGCCACTCCTCAATGACATCGGGCAGACCTCATTGAAAGGGGGCACTCCTCTTTGTCTGAGTGCACTCCTCATTGACAGGGGCACTCCTCTTTGACAGAGGGCACTCCAAATTGACAGGGTTCTCTCCTCATTGACAGGGGCACTCCTCATTGACAAGGGGCACTCCTCATTGACAAGGGGCACTCCTCATTGGCAGAGGGCACTCCTCATTGACAGAGGGCACACCTCATTGACAGAAGGCACTCCTCATTGACAGACGGCACTCATCATTGACATTGGACACTCCCCATTGACGGGGGCACTCCTCATTGACAGGGGGCACTCCTCATTGACAGGGGGCACTCCTCATTGAAAGGTGGCCCTCGTCATTGACGGGGCATTCCACATTGACAGCAGACACTCCTCCTTGAGGGGGGGTACTCCTCATTGACTGGGGCAGGCACTCCAAATTTACAGGGGTCACTCCTAATTTACAGGGGTCACTCCGAATTTACATGGTTCACTCTTCATTGACAGGGTGCACTCCTCCTTGACAGAGGGCACTACTCATTGACAGGGGCACTCGTCATTGACAGCGGCACGCCTCATTGACAGCGGGCACTCCTCATTGACAGAGGGCACTCTTCATAGACCGGGGGGTGAGTGACTCCTCGTTGTCAGGCGGCACTCCTCATTGACATTGGACACTCCCCATTGACAGGGGGCACTCCTCATTGACCGGGGGTACTACTCATTGACAGGGGCACTCCTCATTGAAAGTGGGCACTCCTCATTGACAGCGGGCACTCCTCAGTGACAGAGGGCACTCTTCATAGACGGGGGGGTTGGAGACTCCTCGTTGTCAGGGGGCAATCCTCATTGACAGGGTGCATTCGTCATTGACGAGTGTGGGGCACTGCTCATTGATGGGGGGCACTCCTCATTGACAAGGGGCAGTCCTCCATGACAGAGGGCACTCCTCATTGACTCGGGGGCAGTCCTCATTGACGGGGGCACTCCTTATTGACGGGGGCACTCTTCCTTGACAGGGGGCCCTCCTCATTGTCTGGGGGCCCTCCTCATTGAGAGGGGTACTCCTCATTGACGGCGGGGCCCTCCTCATTGACGGAGGGGTCACTCCTCATTGGCGGGGGCACTCCTCATTGACAGGGGGCACTCCTCATAGATGGAAGGGGTACTCTTCATAGACTGCGCGGGGGCAGCCTTCATTGAAAGGGGGCACTCCTCCTTGACAGGGTCACTCCTCCTTGACAGGGTCGCTCCTCATTAACAGGGAGCACTTCTCATTGACAGGGGCACTCCTCATTGACAAGGGGAACTCCTCATTGATAAGGGGCACTCCTCATTGACAGAGGGCACTCCTCATTAACAGAGTGCATTCCTCATTGACAGAGGGCACTTCTCAATGACAGGGGGCCATCGTCAATGACGGGGCATTCCACATTGACAGCAGACACTCCTCATTGAGAGGGGTACTCCTCATTGACAAGGGGCACGACTCATTGACAAGGGGCAATCCTCATTGACAAGGGGCACTCCTCATTGACAGAGGGCACTCCTCATTGACAAGCTGCACTCCTCATTGACAGCGGGCACTCCTCATTGACAGCGGGCACTCCTCATTGACAGAGGGCACTCTTCATAGACTGGGGGGTGGGAGCGACTCCTCGTTGTCAGGGGACAATCCTCATTGACATTGGACACTCCTCATTGACAGGGGGCGCTCCTCATTGACAGGGGGCACTCCTCATTGACAGGGGGCACTACTCATTGACAGGGGGCACTCCTCATTGACAGGGGGCACTACTCATTGACAGGGGCACTTCTCATTGAAAGCGGGCACTCCTCATTGACAGCGGGCACTCCTCATTGACAGAGGGCACTCTTCATAGACGGGGGGTGGGGGAGAGACACCTCGTTGTCAGGGGGCACTCCTCATTGACAAGGTGCACTCCTCATTGAAAGAGGGCACTCCTCATTGACAGAGGGCACTCCTCATTGACAGAGGGCACTCCTCATTGACAGTGGACACTCCTCATTGACGGGGGCACTCCTCTTTGACAGTGGGCATTCTTCATTGACAGCGGGCACTCCTCATTGATAGGGTGCCCTCTACATTGACAGTGGACACTCCTCATTGACAGGGGGCACTCTTCATTGACAGGGGGAACCCCTCATTGGCAGGGGTCATTCCGCATTGACAGCAGACACTCCTCATTGAGAGGGGGCACTCCTCATTGACGGGGCATGCACTCACAATTTACAGGGTAACTCCTAATTTACAGGGGTCACGCCAAATATACAAGGGTCACTGCTCTTCGACAGGGGGTATTCCTCATTGACAGGGGTCACTACTCATTGGCAGTGGGCACTCCTCCGTGACCGGGGGCACTTCTCATTAAAAGAGGGCACTTCTCATTTACGGGGGAGGGGGGGCGGAAGGGGCA
Organism: Mustelus asterias; assembly: GCF_964213995.1. Lineage (NCBI taxonomy): Eukaryota > Metazoa > Chordata > Chondrichthyes > Carcharhiniformes > Triakidae > Mustelus > Mustelus asterias. Next base: position 140,207 of record NW_027590737.1, read on the forward strand.
CTCCTCCTTGACAGGGGGCACTCCTCATTGACATGGGGCTTTCGTCATTGACGAGGGGGGGGCAGTGCACATTGATGGGGGGCACTCCTAATTTACAGCGGTCACTCCTCATTGACGGTGGGGCACTCCTCATTTATACGGTCGCTCCTCATTGACGGGGGCAGTCCTCATTGACAAGGGGCACTCCTCATTGACAGGGAGCACTCCTCATTGACAGGGAGCACTCCCCATTGACAGGGAGCACTCCCCATTGACAGGGAGAACTCCCCATTGACAGGGACCATTCGTCATTGACAGCGGTGCACTGCTCATTTACAGGGTCACTCCTCATTGGCGGGGGCACTCCTCATTGACAGGGGGCACTCCTCATGGACAGGGCGCACTCCTCATAGATGGAAGGGGTACTCTTCATAGACGGCGCGGGGGCACCCTTCATTGAAAGGGGGCACTCTTCCTTGATAGGGTCAATCCTCCTTGACAGGGTCACTCCTCATTAACAGGGAGCACTTCTCATTGGCAGCGGGCACTCCTCATTGACAGCGGGCACTCCTCATTGACAGAGGGCACTCTTCATAAACGGGGGGGGGGAGACTTCTCGTTGTCGGGGGGCACTCCTCATTGACAAGGTGCACTCCTCATTGAAAGAGGGCACTCCTCATTGACAGAGGGCACTCCTCATTGACAGAGGGCACTCGTCATTGACAGAGGGCACTCCTCATTGACAAGGGGCACTCCTCATTGACAAAGGGCACTCGCCATTTACAACCTGCACTCCTCATTGACAGCGGGCACTCCTCATTGACAGCGGGCACACCTCATTGACAGAGGGCACTCTTCATAGACTGGGGGGGGGGGGGGGGAGAGACTCCTCGTTGTCAGGGGGCAATCCTCATTGACATTGGACACTCCCCGTTGACAGGGGGCGCTCCTCATTGACAGGGGGCACTCCTCATTGACAGGGGGCACTACTCATTGACAGGGGCACTCCTCATTGACAGAGGGCACTCCTCATTGACAACCTGCACTCCTCATTGACAGCGGGCACTCCTCATTGACAGCGGGCACACCTCATTGACAGAGGGCACTCTTCATAGACTGGGGGGGGGGGAGAGAGACTCCTCGTTGTCAGGGGGCAATCCTCATTGACATTGGACACTCCCCATTGACAGGGGGCGCTCCTCATTGACAGGGGGCACTCCTCATTGACAGGGGGCACTACTCATTGACAGGGGCACTCCTCATTGAAAGCGGGCACTCCTCATTGACAGCGGGCACTCCTCATTGACAGAGGGCACTCTTCATAGACGGGGGGGGAGAGACACCTCGTTGTCGGGGGGCACTCCTCATTGACAAGGTGCACTCCTCATTGAAAGAGGGCACTCCTCATTGGCAGAGGGCACTCCTCATTGACAGAGGGCACTCCTCATTGACAGAGGGCACTCCTCATTGACAAGGGGCACTCCTCATTGACAGAGGGCACTCCTCATTGACAACCTGCACTCCTCATTGACAGCGGGCACTCCTCATTGACAGCGGGCACACCTCATTGACAGAGGGCACTCTTCATAGACTGGGGGGGGGGAGAGACTCCTCGTTGTCAGGGGGCAATCCTCATTGACATTGGACACTCCCCATTGACAGGGGGCGCTCCACATTGACAGGGGGCACTCCTCATTGACAGGGGGCACTACTCATTGACAGGGGCACTCCTCATTGAAAGCGGGCACTCCTCATTGACAGCGGGCACTCCTCATTGACAGAGGGCACTCTTCATAGACGGGGGGGGGGAGAGACACCTCGTTGTCAGGGGGCACTCCTCATTGAGAGGCCGCATTCGTCATTGACGTGGGCGGGCACTGCTCATTGATGGGGGGGCACCCCTCATTGACAGAGGGCAGTCCCCATTGACAGAGGGCACTCCTCATTGACAGGGGCACTCCTCTTAGACAGGGGGCACTCCTAATTGACAGGGGGTACTCGTAATGGACAGTGGGCACTTCTCGTTGACAGAGGGCTCTCTTCATAGCCGGGGGTTTGGAGACATCTCGTTGTCAGGGGGCACTCCTCATTGACAAGGTGCATTCGTCATTGACGAGGGTGGGGCACTGCTCATTGATGGGGGGCACTCCACATTGACAAGGGGCAGTCCTCATTGACAGAGGGCACTCCTCAATGACAGGGGGCCATCGTCATTGACGGGGCATTCCACATTGACAGCAGACACTCCTCATTGAGAGGGGTACTCCTCATTGACATGGGGCAATCCTCATTGACTAGGGGCACTCCTCATTGACAGAGGGCACTCCTCATTGACAGAGGGCACTCCTCATTGACAAGGGGCACTCCTCATTGACAGAGGGCACTCCTCATTGACAAGGGGCACTCCTCATTGACAGCGGGCACTCCTCATTGACATGGGGCACTACTGATTGACAAGGGGCAATCCTCATTGACAAGGGGCACTCCTCATTGACAGAGGGCACTCCTCATTGACAGAGGGCACTCCTCATTGACAAGGGGCACTCCTCATTGACAGAGGGCACTCCTCATTGACAAGGGGCACTCCTCATTGACAGCGGGCACTCCTCATTGACAGCGGGCACTCCTCATTGACAGAGGGCACTCTTCTTAGACTGGGGGGGGCAGTCTCCTCGTTGTCAGGGGGCAATCCTCATTGACATTGGACACTCCCCATTGACAGGGGGCGCTCCTCATTGACAGGGGGCACTCCTCATTGACAGAGGGCACTTTTCATAGACGGGGGTGGGAGAGACTCCTCGTTGTCAGGGGGCACTCCTCATTGAGAGGCCGCATTCGTCATTGACGTGGGCCGGCACTGCTCATTGATGGGGGGCACTCCTCATTGACAGAGGGCAGTCCTCATTGACAGAGGGCACTCCTCCTTGACAGGGGGCACTCCTCTTTGACAGGGGGCACACCTAATTGACAGGGGGTACTCGTAATGGACAGTGGGCACTTCTCATTGACAGAGGGCACTCTTCATAGACGGGGGGGTTGGAGACATCTCCTTGTCAGGGGGCACTCCTCATTGACAAGTTGCATTCGTCATTGACGAGGGTGGGGCACTGCTCATTGATGGGGGGCACTCCTCATTGACAAGGGGCAGTCCTCATTGACATAGGGCACTCCTCATTGACTGGGGGGACGTCCTCATTGACGGGGGCACTCCTCATTGACGGGGGCACTCTTCATTGACAGGGGGCACTCCTCATTGACAGGGGGCCCTCCTCGTTGACGGGGGGGGTTCACTCCTCATTGACAGAGGGCACTCCTCATGGACAGGGGGCAATGCCCATTGACAGGGGGCACTCCTAATTGACAGGGGGTACTCGTAATGGACAGTGGGCACTTCTCATTGACAGAGGGCAGTCTTCATAGACGGGGTTGTTGGAGACTCCTCGTTGTCAGTGGGCTCTCCTCATTGACAGGGTGCATTCGTCATTGACGAGGGGGTGGTACTGCTCATTGATCGGGGGCACTCCTCATTGACATGGGGCAGTCCTCATTGACAGGGGGCACTCCTCTTTGACTGAGTGCACTCCTCATTGACAGGGGCACTCCTCTTTGACAGAGGGCACTCCAAATTGACAGGGGGCCCTCCTCATTGACAAGGGGCACTCCTCATTGGCAGAGGGCACTCCTCATTGACAGAGGGCACTCCTCATTGACAGAAGGCACTCCTCATTGACAGACGGCACTCCTCATTGACATTGGACACTCCCCATTGACGCGGGCACTCCTCATTGACAGGGGGCACTCCTCATTGACAGGGGGCACTCCTCATTGACAGGGGGCCCTCGTCATTGACGGGGCATTCCACATTGACAGCAGACACTCCTCCTTGAGAGGGGGTACTCCTCATTATCTGGGCAGGCACTCCAAATTTACAGGGGTCACTCCTAATTTACAGGGGTCACTCCTCATTGACAGGGGGCACTCCGCATTGACAGGGGGCACTACTCATTGACAGGGGTACTCCTCATTGACAGCGGGCACTCCTCATTGACAGAGGGCACTCCTCATTGACAACCTGCACTCCTCATTGACAGCGGGCACTCCTCATTGACAGCGGGCACACCTCATTGACAGAGGGCACTCTTCATAGACTGGGGGGGGGAGAGACTCCTCGTTGTCAGGGGGCAATCCTCATTGACATTGGACACTCCCCATTGACAGGGGGCGCTCCTCATTGACAGGGGGCACTCCTCATTGACAGGGGGCACTACTCATTGACAGGGGCACTCCTCATTGAAAGCGGGCACTCCTCATTGACAGCGGGCACTCCTCATTGACAGAGGGCACTCTTCATAGACGGGGGGGGAGAGACACCTCGTTGTCGGGGGGCACTCCTCATTGACAAGGTGCACTCCTCATTGAAAGAGGGCACTCCTCATTGACAGAGGGCACTCCTCATTGACAGAGGGCACTCCTCATTGACAGAGGGCACTCCTCATTGACAAGGGGCACTCCTCATTGACAGAGGGCACTCCTCATTGACAACCTGCACTCCTCATTGACAGCGGGCACTCCTCATTGACAGCGGGCACACCTCATTGACAGAGGGCACTCTTCATAGACTGGGGGGGGGGGGAGAGACTCCTCGTTGTCAGGGGGCAATCCTCATTGACATTGGACACTCCCCATTGACAGGGGGCGCTCCTCATTGACAGGGGGCACTCCTCATTGACAGGGGGCACTACTCATTGACAGGGGCACTCCTCATTGAAAGCGGGCACTCCTCATTGACAGCGGGCACTCCTCATTGACAGAGGGCACTCTTCATAGACGGGGGGGGGGAGAGACACCTCGTTGTCAGGGGGCACTCCTCATTGAGAGGCCGCATTCGTCATTGACGTGGGCGGGCACTGCTCATTGATGGGGGGGCACCCCTCATTGACAGAGGGCAGTCCTCATTGACAGAGGGCACTCCTCATTGACAGGGGCACTCCTCTTAGACAGGGGGCACTCCTAATTGACAGGGGGTACTCGTAATGGACAGTGGGCACTTCTCGTTGACAGAGGGCTCTCTTCATAGACGGGGGGGTTGGAGACATCTCGTTGTCAGGGGGCACTCCTCATTGACAAGGTGCATTCGTCATTGACGAGGGTGGGGCACTGCTCATTGATGGGGGGCACTCCACATTGACAAGGGGCAGTCCTCATTGACAGAGGGCACTCCTCAATGACAGGGGGCCATCGTCATTGACGGGGCATTCCACATTGACAGCAGACACTCCTCATTGAGAGGGGTACTCCTCATTGACATGGGGCACTACTCATTGACAAGGGGCAATCCTCATTGACTAGGGGCACTCCTCATTGACAGAGGGCACTCCTCATTGACAGAGGGCACTCCTCATTGACAAGGGGCACTCCTCATTGACAGAGGGCACTCCTCATTGACAAGGGGCACTCCTCATTGACAGCGGGCACTCCTCATTGACATGGGGCACTACTGATTGACAAGGGGCAATCCTCATTGACAAGGGGCACTCCTCATTGACAGAGGGCACTCCTCATTGACAGAGGGCACTCCTCATTGACAAGGGGCACTCCTCATTGACAGAGGGCACTCCTCATTGACAAGGGGCACTCCTCATTGACAGCGGGCACTCCTCATTGACAGCGGGCACTCCTCATTGACAGAGGGCACTCTTCTTAGACTGGGGGGGGCAGTCTCCTCGTTGTCAGGGGGCAATCCTCATTCACATTGGACACTCCCCATTGACAGGAGGCGCTCCTCATTGACAGGGGGCACTCCTCATTGACAGAGGGCACTTTTCATAGACGGGGGTGGGAGAGACTCCTCGTTGTCAGGGGGCACTCCTCATTGAGAGGCCGCATTCGTCATTGACGTGGGCCGGCACTGCTCATTGATGGGGGGCACTCCTCATTGACAGAGGGCAGTCCTCATTGACAGAGGGCACTCCTCCTTGACAGGGGGCACTCCTCTTTGACAGGGGGCACACCTAATTGACAGGGGGTACTCGTAATGGACAGTGGGCACTTCTCATTGACAGAGGGCACTCTTCATAGACGGGGGGGTTGGAGACATCTCCTTGTCAGGGGGCACTCCTCATTGACAAGGTGCATTCGTCATTGACGAGGGTGGGGCACTGCTCATTGATGGGGGGCACTCCTCATTGACAAGGGGCAGTCCTCATTGACATAGGGCACTCCTCATTGACTGGGGGGACGTCCTCATTGACGGGGGCACTCCTCATTGACGGGGGCACTCTTCATTGACAGGGGGCACTCCTCATTGACAGGGGGCCCTCCTCGTTGACGGGGGGGGTTCACTCCTCATTGACAGAGGGCACTCCTCATGGACAGGGGGCAATGCCCATTGACAGGGGGCACTCCTAATTGACAGGGGGTACTCGTAATGGACAGTGGGCACTTCTCATTGACAGAGGGCAGTCTTCATAGACGGGGTTGTTGGAGACTCCTCGTTGTCAGGGGGCTCTCCTCATTGACAGGGTGCATTCGTCATTGACGAGGGGGTGGTACTGCTCATTGATCGGGGGCACTCCTCATTGACATGGGGCAGTCCTCATTGACAGGGGGCACTCCTCTTTGACTGAGTGCACTCCTCATTGACAGGGGCACTCCTCTTTGACAGAGGGCACTCCAAATTGACAGGGGGCCCTCCTCATTGACAAGGGGCACTCCTCATTGGCAGAGGGCACTCCTCATTGACAGAGGGCACTCCTCATTGACAGAAGGCACTCCTCATTGACAGACGGCACTCCTCATTGACATTGGACACTCCCCATTGACGCGGGCACTCCTCATTGACAGGGGGCACTCCTCATTGACAGGGGGCACTCCTCATTGACAGGGGGCCCTCGTCATTGACGGGGCATTCCACATTGACAGCAGACACTCCTCCTTGAGAGGGGGTACTCCTCATTATCTGGGCAGGCACTCCAAATTTACAGGGGTCACTCCTAATTTACAGGGGTCACTCCTCATTGACAGGGGGCACTCCGCATTGACAGGGGGCACTACTCATTGACAGGGGTACTCCTCATTGACAGCGGGCACTCCTCATTGACAGCAGGCACTCCTCATTGACAGCGGGCACTCTTCATAGACGGGGGGCGGGGGGAGAGACTCCTCGTTGTCAGGGGGCACTCCTCATTGAGAGGCCGCATTCGTCATTGAAGTGGGGGGAGGACTGCTCATTGATGGGGGGCACTCCTCATTGACATAGGGCAGTCCTCATTGACAGAGGGCACTCCTCATTGACAGGGGGCACTCCTCTTTGACAGGGGGCACTCCTAATTGACAGGGGGTACTCGTCATGGACAGTGGGCACTTCTCATTGACAGAGGGCAGTCTTCATAGACGGGGGGTTTGGAGACTCCTCGTTGTCAGGGGGCACTCCTCATTGACAGGGTGCATTCGTCATTGACGATGGTGGGGCACTGCTCATTGATGGGGGGCACTCCTCATTGTCAAGGGGCAGTCCACCATGACAGAGGGCACTCCTCATTGACTGGGGGGCAGTCCTCATTGACGGGGGCACTCCTCATTGACGGGGGCACTCTTCATTGACAGGGGGCTCTCTTCATTGACAGGGGGCCCTCCTCATTGACAGGGGGCCCTCCTCATTGAGAGGGGTACTCCTCATTGACGGCGGGCCCCTCCTCATTGACGGAGGGGTCACTCCTCATTGACAGGGGGCACTCCTCATGGACAGGGGGCAGTCCTCATTGACAGGGAGCATTCGTCATTGACAGGGGTGCACTGCTCATTTACAGGGTCACTCCTCATTGGCGGGGGCACTCCTCATTGACAGAGGGCACTCCTCATGGACAGGGGGCACTCCTCATTGACAGGGAGCACACCTCATTGACAGGGAGCACTCCCCATTGACTGGGACCATTCGTCATTGACGTGGGTGCACTGCCCATTTACAGGGTCACTCCTCATTGGCGGGGGCACTCCTCATTGACAGTGGGTACTCCTCATAGATGGAAGGGGTACTCTTCATAGACGGCGCGGGCACACCCTTCATTGAAAGGGGGCACTCCTCCTTGACAGGGTCACTCCTTCTTGACAAGGTCACTCCTCATTAACAGGGAGCACTTCTCATTGGCAGAGGGCACTCCTCATTGACAGGGGCACTCCTCATTGACAGGGGGCACTCCTAATTGACAGGGGATACTCGTAATGGACAGTGGGCACTTCTCATTGACAGAGGGCAGTCTTCATAGACGGGGTTGTTGGAGACTCCTCGTTGTCAGGGGGCTCTCCTCATTGACAGGGTGCATTCGTCATTGACGAGGGGGTGGTACTGCTCATTGATCGGGGGCACTCCTCATTGACATGGGGCAGTCCTCATTGACAGGGGGCACTCCTCTTTGACTGAGTGCACTCCTCATTGACAGGGGCACTCCTCTTTGACAGAGGGCACTCCAAATTGACAGGGGGCCCTCCTCATTGACAAGGGGCACTCCTCATTGGCAGAGGGCACTCCTCATTGACAGAGGGCACTCCTCATTGACAGAAGGCACTCCTCATTGACAGACGGCACTCCTCATTGACATTGGACACTCCCCATTGACGCGGGCACTCCTCATTGACAGGGGGCACTCCTCATTGACAGGGGGCACTCCTCATTGACAGGGGGCCCTCGTCATTGACGGGGCATTCCACATTGACAGCAGACACTCCTCCTTGAGAGGGGGTACTCCTCATTATCTGGGCAGGCACTCCAAATTTACAGGGGTCACTCCTAATTTACAGGGGTCACTCCTCATTGACAGGGGGCACTCCGCATTGACAGGGGGCACTACTCATTGACAGGGGTACTCCTCATTGACAGCGGGCACTCCTCATTGACAGCAGGCACTCCTCATTGACAGCGGGCACTCTTCATAGACGGGGGGCGGGGGGAGAGACTCCTCGTTGTCAGGGGGCACTCCTCATTGACATTGGACACTCCCCTTTGACAGGGGGCACTTTTCAATTACAGGGGGCACTACTCATTGACAGGGGCACTCCTCATTGAAAGCGGGCACTCCTCATTGACAGCGGGCACTCCTCATTGACAGAGGGCACTCTTCATAGAAGGGGGGGGGGAGACACTCCTCGTTGTCAGGGGGCACTCCTCATTGAGAGGCCGCATTCGTCATTGAAGTGGGGTGAGGACTGCTCATTGATGGGGGGCACTCCTCATTGACATAGGGCAGTCCTCATTGACAGAGGGCACTCCTCATTGACAGGGGGCACTCCTAATTGACAGGGGGTACTCGTCATGGACAGTGGGCACTTCTCATTGACAGAGGGCAGTCTTCATAGACGGGGGGGTTGGAGACTCCTCGTTGTCAGGGGGCACTCCTCATTGACAGGGTGCATTCGTCATTGACGATGGTGGGGCACTGCTCATTGATGGGGGGCACTCCTCATTGTCAAGGGGCAGACAACCATGACAGAGGGCACTCCTCATTGACTGGGGGGCAGTCCTCATTGACGGGGGCACTCCTCATTGACGGGCGCACTCTTCATTGACAGGGGGCACTCCTCATTGACAGGGGGCCCTCCTCATTGACAGGGGGCCCTCCTCATTGAGAGGGGTACTCCTCATTGACGGCGGGCCCCTCCTCATTGACGGAGGGGTCACCATTGACAGGGGGCACTCCTCATGGACAGGGGGTACTCCTCATTGACAGGGAGCATTCGTCATTGACAGGGGTGCACTGCTCATTTACAGGGTCACTCCTCATTGGCGGGGGCACTCCTCATTGACGGGGGCACTCTTCATTGACAGGGTGCACTCCTCATTGACAGGGGGCCCTCCTCATTGACAGGGGGCCCTCCTCATTGAGAGGGGTACTCCTCATTGACGGCGGGCCCCTCCTCATTGACGGAGGGGTCACTCCTCATTGACAGGGGGCACTCCTCATTGACAGGGAGCATTCGTCATTGACAGGGGTGCACTGCTCATTTACAGGGTCACTCCTCATTGGCGGGGGCACTCCTCATTGACAGAGGGCACTCCTCATGGACAGGGAGCACTCCTCATTGACAGGGAGCACTCCTCATTGACAGGGAGCACTCCCCATTGACAGGGACCATTCGTCATTGACGTGGGTGCACTGCCCATTTACAGGGTCACTCCACATTGGCGGGGGCACTCCTCATTGACAGTGGGTACTCCTCATAGATGGAAGGGGTACTCTTCATAGACGGCGCGGGCACACCCTTCATTGAAGGGGGGAAATCCTCCTTGACAGGGTCACTCCTCCTTGACAAGGTCAGTCCTCATTAACAGGGAGCACTTCTCATTGGCAGAGGGCACTCCTCATTGACAGGGGCACTCCTCATTGACAGGGGGCACTCCTAATTGACAGGGGGTACTCGTAATGGACAGTGGGCACTTCTCATTGACAGAGGGCTGTCTTCATAGACGGGGGGGTTGGAGACTCCTCGTTGTCAGGGGGCAATCCTTATTGACAGGGTGCATTCGTCATTGAAGTGGGGGGAGGACTGCTAATTGATGGGGGGCACTCCTCATTGACATAGGGCAGTCCTCATTGACAGAGGGCACTCCTCATTGTCAGGGGGCACTCCTCATTGACAGGGTGCATTCGTCATTGACGATGGTGGGGCACTGCTCATTGATGGGGGGCACTCCTCATTGTCAAGGGGCAGTCCTCCATGGCAGAGGGCACTCCTCATTGACTGGGGGGCAGTCCTCATTGACGGGGGCACTCCTCATTGACGGGGGCACTCCTCATTGACAGGGGGCACTATTCATTGACAGGGGCACTCCTCATTGACAGCGGGCACTCCTCATTGACAGAGGGCACTCATCATAGACGGGGGGGGAGAGACTCCTCGTTGTCAGGGGGCACTCCTCATTGAGAGGCCGCATTCGTCATTGACGTGTGTGGGGGGGGGGGGGACTGCTCATTGATGGGGACACTCCTCATTGACAGAGGGCAATCCTCATTGACAGAGGGCACTCCTCATTGACTGGGGGGCAGTCCTCATTGACTGGGGGCGCTCCTCATTGACAGGGAGCACTCCTCATTGACAGGGGCACTCCTCATTGACAGCGGGCACTCCTCATTGACAGAGTGCACTCATCTTAGACGGGGGGGGGAGACTCCTCGTTGTCAGGGAGCACTCCTCATTGAGAGGCCGCATTCGTCATTGACGTGTGGGGGGGGGGACTGCTCATTGATGGGGACACTCCTCATTGACAGAGGGCAGTCCTCATTGACAGACGCCACTCCTCATTGACAGGGGGCACTCCTCTTTGACAGGGGGCACTCCTAATTGACAGGGGGTACTCGTAATGGACAGTGGGCACTTCTCATTGACAGAGGGCACTGTTCCTCGACGGGGGGGGGGGGGAGAGACACCTCGTTGTCAGGGGGCATTCCTCATTGACAAGGTGCATTCATCATTGACGAGGGTGGGGCACTGCTCATTGATGGGGGGCACTCCTCATTGACAGAGGGCACTCCTCATTGCCATAGCGCATTCCTCATTGACAGACGGCACTCCTCATTGACAGAGGGCTCTCCTCATTGACAGGGGGCACTTCTCATGGACAGGGGGCACTCCTCATTGACAGAGGGCACACTCCATTGACAGAGGGCACTCCTCATTGACAGGGGGCACTCCGCATTGACAGAGGGTACTCCTCATTGACAAAAGGCACTCCTCATTGACTGGGGGGCAGTCCTCATTGACGGGGGCATTCCTCATTGACAAGGGGCACTCTTCATTTACACGGGGCACTCTTCATTGACAGGGGGCCCTCCTCATTGACAGCAGGCCCTCCTCATTCACAGGGTTACTCCTCATTGGCGGGGGCACTCCTCACTGAGAGGGGGCACTCCTCATGGAAAGGGGGCAATCCTCATTTACAGGGGCATTGATCAATGACGGGGGGGGGGCGCACTCCTCATTGATGGGGGGCCCTCCTAATTTTCAGAAATGGCTCCTCATTGACGGGAGGGAGGGGCCTCTCCTCATTTCCCGGTTCACTCCTGATTGACAGAGGGCACTCCTCATTGACAGAGGGCACTCCTCATTGACAGGAGGCGCTCCTCATTGACAGGGGCACTCCTCATTGACAGGGGCACTCCTCATTGACAGATGCACTCCTCATTGACAGAGGGCACTCCTCATTGACAGGGGTCTCTCCTCATTGACAAGAGGCACTCCTCATTGACAGCGGGCACTCCTCATTGACAGGGGGCACTACCCATTGACAGGGGCACTCCTCATTGAAAGCGGGCACTCCTCATTGACAGCGGGCACTCCTCATTGACAGGGGGCACTCTTCATAGACGGGGGGGGGCGGTGGGGTGAGACTCCTCGTTGTCAGGGGGCACTCCTCATTGAGAGGCCGCATTCGTCATTGACGTGGGCGGGCACTGCTCATTGATGGGGGGCACTCCTCATTGACAGAGGGCAGTCCTCATTGACAGAGGGCACTCCTCATTGACATGGGGCACTCCTCTTTGACAGAGGGCCCTCCTAATTGACAGGCGGTACTCGTAATGGACAGTGGGCACTTCTCATTGACAGAGGGCACTCTTCATAGACGGGGGGGTTGGAGACATCTCGTTGTCAAGGGGCACTCCTCATTGACAAGGTGCATTCGTCATTGACGATGGTGGGGCACTGCTCATTGATGGGGGGCACTCCTCATTGACAAGGGGCAGTCCTCAATGACAGAGGGGACTCCTCATTGACTGGGGGGACGTCCTCATTGACGGGGGGCACTCCTCATTGACGGGGGCACTCTTCATTGACAGGGGGCACTCCTCATTGACAGGGGGCCCTCCTCGTTGACGGGGGGGGGGGTCACTCCTCATTGACAGGGGGCACTTCTCATGGACAGGCGCCACTCCTCATTGACAGGGGGCACTCCCCATTGACAGGGGGCCATCGTCATTGACGGGGCATTCCACATTGACAGCAGACACTCCTCATTGAGAGGGATACTCCTCATTGACAAGGGACACTCCTCATTGACAGAGGGCACTCCTCATTGCCAGAGGGCATTCCTCATTGATAGACGGCACTCCTCATTGACAGAGGGCACTCCTCATTGACAGGGGGCTCTTCCCATTGACAGGGGGCACTCCTCATTGCCAGAGGGCATTCCTCATTGATAGAAGGCACTCCTCATTGACAGGGGGCCCTCCTCATTGACAGGGGGGCCTCCTCATTGACAGGGTTACTCCTCATTGACGGGGGGGCACTCCTTGTTGGCGGGTGGGGCACTCCTCATTGATGGGGGGCCCTCCTAATTTGCAGAGGTGGCTCCTCATTGACGGTAGGGATCAGCCACTCCTCATTTACAGGTTCACTCCTGATTGACAGAGGGCACTCGTCATTGTCAGAGGGCATTCCTCATTGACAAGGGGCACTCCTCATTGACAAGGGGCACTCCTCATTGAAAGAGGGCACTCCTCATTGACAGAGGGCACTCCTCATTGACAGAGGGCACTCCTCATTGACAGTGGACACTCCTCATTGACAGGGGGCACTCATCTTTGACAGTGGGCATTCTTCATTGACAGCGGGCACTCCTCATTGATAGGGTGCCCTCTACATTGACAGTGGACACTCCTCATTGACAGGGGGCACTCTTCATTGACAGGGGGAGCCCCTCATTGGCAGGGGTCATTCCGCATTGACAGCAGACACTCCTCATTGAGAGCGGGTACTCCTCATTGACGGGGCATGCACTCCCAATTTATAGGGTCACTCCTAATTTACAGGGGTCACGCCAAATATACAAGGGTCACTGCTCTTTGACAGGGGGTATTCCTCATTGACAGGGGTCACTACTCATTGGCAGTGGGCACTCCTCCGTGACCGGGGGCACTTCTCATTAAAAGAGGGCACTACTCATTTATGGGGGGGGGGGGGGGCGGAAGGGGCACTCCTCATTGGCTGGGGGCACTCCTCATTGACCTGGGGCACTCTTCAAAGATGGGGGGGGGGAGGGGCACTCCTCCTTGACAGGGGGCACTCCTCATTGACAGGGGGCTTTCGTCATTGACGAGGGGGGGGGGGCACTGCACATTGATGGGGGGCACTCCTAATTTACAGCGGTCACTCCTCATTGACGGTGGGGCACTCCTCATTTATACGGTCGCTCCTCATTGACGGGGGCTGTCCTCATTGACAGGGGGCAGTCCTCATTGACAGGGAGCACTCCCCATTGACAGGGACCATTCGTCATTGACAGGGGTACACTGCTCATTTACAGGGTCACTCCTCATTGTCGGGGGCACTCCTCATTGACAGGGGGCACTCTTCATTGACAGGGCGCACTCATCATAGATGGAAGGGGTACTCTTCATAGACTGCGCGGGGGCACCCTTCATTGAAAGGGGGCACTCCTCCTTGACAGGGTCACTCATCCTTGACAGGGTCGCTCCTCATTAACAGGGAGCACTTCTCATTGACAGGGGCACTCCGCATTGACAGGGGCACTCCTCATTGACAAGGGGCAATCCTCATTGACAAGGGGCACTCCTGATTGACAGCGGGCACTCCTCATTGACAGCGGGCACTCCTCATTGACAGAGGGCACTCTTCATAGACTGGGGGGGGGAGAGACTCCTAGTTGTCAGGGGGCAATCCTCATTGACATTGGACACTCCCCATTGACAGGGGGCGCTCCTCATTGTCAGGGGGCACTCCTCATTGACAGGGGGCACGACTCATTGACAGGGCCACTCCTCATTAAAAGCGGGCACTCCTCATTGACAGCGGGCACTCCTCATTGACAGAGGGCACTCTTCATAGACGGGGGGGGGGGGGGAGAGAGTCAACGTTGTCAGGGGGCACTCCTCATTGAGAGGCCGCATTCGTCATTGACGTGTGGGGGGGGGGACTGCTCATTGATGGGGGGCACTCCTCATTGACAGAGGGCAGTCATCATTGACAGAGGGCACTCCTCATTGACAGGGGGCACTCCTCTTTGACAGGGGGCACTCCTAATTGACAGGGGGTACTCGTAATGGACAGTGGACACTTCTCATTGACAGAGGGCACTCTTCATAGACGGGGGGGTTGGAGACATCTCGTTGTCAGAAGGCACTGCTGATTGACAAGGTGCATTCGTCATTGACGAGGGTGGGGCACTGCTCATTGATGGGGGGCACTCCTCATTGACAAGGGGCAGTCCTCTTTGACAGAGGGCACTCCTCATTGACAGGGGGTACTCCTCATAGATGGAAGGGGTACGCTTCATAGACGGCGCGGGGGCACCCTTCATTGAAAGGGGGCACTCCTCCTTGACAGGTTCACTCCTCCTTGACAGGGTCACTCCTCATTAACAGGGAGCACTTCTCATTGGCAGCGGGCACTCCTCATTGACAGCGGGCACTCCTCATTGACAGAGGGCACTCTTCATAAACGGGGGGGGGACTACTCGTTGTCGGGGGGCATTCCTCATTGACAGGGGGCCTTCGTCATTGACGAGGTGGGGGGGGCTCTGCTCATTGATGAGGGGCACTCCTCATTGACAGAGGGCAGTCCTCATTGACAGAGGCCACTCCTCATTGGCAGGGGGCACTCCTCTTTGACAGGGGGCACTCCTAATTGACAGGTTGTACTCGTAATGGACAGTGGGCACTTCTCATTGACAGAGGGCACTCTTCATAGACGGGGGCGTTGGAGACTCCTCGTTGTCAGGGGGCACTCCTCATTGACAGGGTGCATTCGTCATTGACGAGGGTGGGGCACTGCTCATTGATGGGGGGCACTCCTCATTGACAAGGGGCAGTCCTCCATGACAGAGGGCACTCCTCATTGACTGGGGGGCAGTCCTCATTGACGGGGGCACTCCTCATTAACGGGGGCACTCTTCCTTGACAGGGGGCCCTCCTCATTGACAGGGTGCCCTCCTCATTGAGAGGGGTACTCCTCATTGACGGCGGGGCCCTACTCATTGACGGAGGGGTCGCTCGTCATTGACAGGGGGCACTCCTCATGGACAGGGGGCACACCTCATTGACAGAAGGCACTCCTCATTGACAGACGGCACTCCTCATTGACATTGGACACTCCACATTGACGGGGACGTCCTCATTGACGGGGGCACTCCTCATTGACGGGGGCACTCTTCATTGAAAGGGGGCACTCCTCATTGACAGGGGGCCCTCCTCATTGACGGGGGTGGGTCACTCCTCATTGACAGGGGGCACTCCTCATGGACAGGGGGCACTCCTCATTGACAGGGGGCACTCCTCATGGACAGGGGGCCATCGTCATTGACGGGGCATTCCACATTGACAGCAGACACTCCTCATTGACATGGGGCACTACTCATTGACAAGGGGCAATCCTCATTGACAGGGGGCACTCCTCATTGACAGAGGGCACTCCTCATTGCCAGAGGGCATTCCTCATTGATAGACGGCACTCCTCATTGACAAAGGGCACTCCTCATTGACAGAGGGCACTCCTCATTGACAGAGGGCACTACTCTTTGACAGGGGGCACGTCTCATTGACGGGGGCACTCCTCATTGACAGAGGGCACTCCTCATTGACAGAAGGCACTCCTCATTGATTGGGGGGCAGTCTTCATTGTCGGGGGCACTCCTCATTGACAGGGGGCACTCTTCATTGACACGGGGCAATCCTCATTGCCAGGGGGCCCTCCTCATTGACAGGGGGCCCTCCTCATTTACAGGGTTACTCCTCATTGACGGGGGGGCACTCCTTATTGGAGGGTGGGGCACTCCTCATTGATGGGGGCCCTCCTAATTTGCAGAGGTGGCTCCTCATTGACGGTAGGGATGAGCCACTCCTCATTTACAGGTTCACTCCTGATTGACAGAGAGCACTCGTCATTGACAGAGGGCATTCCTCATTGACAGGGGGCTCTCCTCATTGACATGAGGCACTCCTCATTGACAAGGGGCACTCCTCATTGACAAGGGGCACTCCTCATTGACAGAGGGCACTCCTCATTGACAGTGGACACTCCTCATTGACAGGGAGCACTCCTCTTTGACAGTGGGCATTCTTCATTGACAGCGGGCACTCCTCATTGATAGGGTGCCCTCTACATTGACAGTGGACACTCCTCATTGACAGGGGGCACTCTTCATTGACAGGGGGAACCCCTCATTGGCAGGGGTCATTCCGCATTGACAGCAGACACTCCTCATTGAGAGCGGGTACTCCTCATTGACGGGGCATGCACTCCCAATTTATAGGGTCACTCCTAATTTACAGGGGTCACGCCAAATATACAAGGGTCACTGCTCTTTGACAGGGGGTATTCCTCATTGACAGGGGTCACTACTCATTGACAGTGGGCACTCCTCCGTGACCGGGGGCACTTCTCAGTAAAAGAGGGCACTACTCATTTACGGGGGAGGGGGGGCGGAAGTGGCACTCCTCATTGACTGGGGGCACTCCTCATCGACTTGGGGCAATCTACAAAGATGGGGGGGAGGGGCACTCCTCCTTGACACGGGGCACTACTCATTGACAGGGGGCTTTCGTCATTGACGAGGCGGGGGGGCACTGCACATTGATGGGGGGCACTCCTAATTTACAGCGGTCACTCCTCATTGACGGTGGGGCACTCCTCATTTATACTGTCGCTCCTCATTGACGGGGGCAGTCCTCATTGACAGGAGGCACTCCTCATGGACAGGGGGCACTCCTCATTGACGGGGGCAGTCCTCATTGACAGGGAGCACTCCCCATTGACAGGGACCATTCGTCATTGACAGGGGTGCACTGCTCATTTACAGGGTCACTCCTCATTGGCGGGGGCACTCCTCATTGACAGGGGGCACTCTTCATTGACAGGGGGTACTCCTCATAGATGGAAGGGGTACGCTTCATAGACGGCGCGGGGGCACCCTTCATTGAAATGGGGCACTCCTCCTTGACAGGGTCACTCCTCCTTGACAGTGTCACTCCTCATTAACAGGGAGCACTTCTCATTGGCAGCGGGCACTCCTCATTGACAGCGGGCACTCCTCATTGACAGAGGGCACTCTTCATAAACGGGGGGGGGAGACTACTCGTTGTCGGGGGGCATTCCTCATTGACAGGGGGCCTTCGTCATTGACGAGGGGGGGGGGGGGCACTGCTCATTGATGAGAGGCACTCCTCACTGACAGAGCGCAGTCCTCATTGGCAGAGGGCACTCATCATTGACAGGGGGCTCTGCTCATTGACAAGGGGAACTCCTCATTGACAGAGGGCACTCCTCATTAAGAGAGTGCATTCCACATTGACAGCAGACACTCCTCGTTGAAAGGGGTACTCCTCATTGACAATGGGCACTGCTCATTGACAAGGGGCAATCCTCATTGACAAGGGGCACTCCTCATTGACAGAGGGCACTCCTCATTGAAAGAGGATACTCCTCATTGACAAGGGGCACTCCTGATTGACAGCGGGCACTCCTCATTTACAGCGGGCACTCCTCATTGACAGAGGGCACTCTTCATAGACTGGGGGGGAGAGAGACTACTAGTTGTCAGGGGGCAATCCTCATTGACATTGGACACTCCCCATTGACAGGGGGCGCTCCTCATTGACAGGGGGCACTCCTCATTGACAGGGGGCACTACTCATTGACAGGGGCACTCCTCATTAAAAGCGGGCACTCCTCATTGACAGCGGGCACTCCTCATTGACAGAGGGCACTCTTCATAGATAGGGGGGGGGGGAGAGAGTCAACGTTGTCAGGGGGAACTCCTCATTGAGAGGCCGCATTCGTCATTGACGTGTGGGGGGGGGGACTGCTCATTGATGGGGGGCACTCCTCATTGACAGAGGGCAGTCATCATTGACAGAGGGCACTCCTCATTGACAGGGGGCACTCCTCTTTGACAGGGGGCACTCCTAATTGACAGGGGGTACTCGTAATGGACAGTGGGCACTTCTCATTGACAGAGGGCACTCTTCGTAGACGGGGGGGGTTGGAGACATCTCGTTGTCAGAAGGCACTGCTGATTGACAAGGTGCATTCGTCATTGACGAGGGTGGGGCACTGCTCATTGATGGGGCGCACTCCTCATTGACAAGGGGCAGTCCTCTTTGACAGAGGGCACTCCTCATTGACAGGGGGTACTCCTCATAGATGGAAGGGGTACGCTTCATAGACGGCGCGGGGGCACCCTTCATTGAAAGGGGGCACTCCTCCTTGACAGGTTCACTCCTCCTTGACAGGGTCACTCCTCATTAACAGGGAGCACTTCTCATTGGCAGCGGGCACTCCTCATTGACAGCGGGCACTCCTCATTGACAGAGGGCACTCTTCATAAACGGGGGGGGACTACTCGTTGTCGGGGGGCATTCCTCATTGACAGGGGGCCTTCGTCATTGACGAGGTGGGGGGGCACTGCTCATTGATGAGGGGCACTCCTCATTGACAGAGGGAAGTCCTCATTGACAGAGGCCACTCCTCATTGGCAGGGGGCACTCCTCTTTGACAGGGGGCACTCCTAATTGACAGGTTGTACTCGTAATGGACAGTGGGCAGTTCTCATTGACAGAGGGCACTCTTCATAGACGGGGGGGTTGGAGACTCCTCGTTGTCAGGGGGCACTCCTCATTGACAGGGTGCATTCGTCATTGACGAGGGTGGGGCACTGCTCATTGATGGGGGGCACTCCTCATTGACAAGGGGCAGTCCTCCATGACAGAGGGCACTCCTCATTGACTGGGGGGCAGTCCTCATTGACGGGGGCACTCCTCATTAACGGGGGCACTCTTCCTTGACAGGGGGCCCTCCTCATTGACAGGGTGCCCTCCTCATTGAGAGGGGTACTCCTCATCGACGGCGGGGCCCTCCTCATTGACGGGGGGGTCGCTCGTCATTGACAGGGGGCACTCCTCATGGACAGGGGGCACACCTCATTGACAGAAGGCACTCCTCATTGACAGACGGCACTCCTCATTGACATTGGACACTCCCCATTGACGGGGACGTCCTCATTGACGGGGGCACTCCTCATTGACGGGGGCACTCTTCATTGAAAGGGGGCACTCCTCATTGACAGGCGGCCCTCCTCATTGACGGGGGTGGGTCACTCCTCATTGACAGGGGGCACTCCTCATGGACAGGGGGCACTCCTCATTGACAGGGGGCACTCCTCATGGACAGGGGGCCATCGTCATTGACGGGGCGTTCCACATTGACAGCAGACACTCCTCATTGACATGGGGCACTACTCATTGACAAGGGGCAATCCTCATTGACAGGGGGCACTCCTCATTGACAGAGGGCACTCATTGCCAGAGGGCATTCCTCATTGATAGACGGCACTCCTCATTGACAAAGGGCACTCCTCATTGACAGAGGGCACTCCTCATTGACAGAGGGCACTACTCTTTGACAGGGGGCACTTCTCATTGACGGGGGCACTCCTCATTGACAGAGGGCACTCCTCATTGACAGAAGGCACTCCTCATTGATTGGGGGGCAGTCTTCTTTGACGGGGGCACTCCTCATTGACAGGGGGCACTCTTCATTGACACGGGGCAATCCTCTTTGCCAGGGGGCCCTCCTCATTGACAGGGGGCCCTCCTCATTTACAGGGTTACTCCTCATTGACGGGGGGGCACTCCTTATTGGAGGGTGGGGCACTCCTCATTGATGGGGGCCCTCCTAATTTGCAGAGGTGGCTCCTCATTGACGGTAGGGATGAGCCACTCCTCATTTACAGGTTCACTCCTGATTGACAGAGAGCACTCGTCATTGACAGAGGGCATTCCTCATTGACAGGGGGCTCTCCTCATTGACATGAGGCACTCCTCATTGACAAGGGGCACTCCTCATTGACAAGGGGCACTCCTCATTGACAGAGGGCACTCCTCATTGACAGTGGACACTCCTCATTGACAGGGAGCACTCCTCTTTGACAGTGGGCATTCTTCATTGACAGCGGGCACTCTTCATTGATAGGGTGCCCTCTACATTGACAGTGGACACTCCTCATTGACAGGGGGCACTCTTCATTGACAGGGGGTACTCCTCATAGATGGAAGGGGTACGCTTCATAGACGGCGCGGGGGCACCCTTCATTGAAATGGGGCACTCCTCCTTGACAGGGTCACTCCTCCTTGACAGTGTCACTCCTCATTAACAGGGAGCACTTCTCATTGGCAGCGGGCACTCCTCAATGACAGCGGGCACTCCTCATTGACAGAGGGCACTCTTCATAAACGGGGGGGGGGGAGACTACTCGTTGTCGGGGGGCATTCCTCATTGACAGGGGGCCTTCGTCATTGACGAGGGGGGGGGCACTGCTCATTGATGAGAGGCACACCTCACTGACAGAGCGCAGTCCTCATTGACAGAGGGCACACATCATTGGCAGGGGTCATTCCGCATTGACAGCAGACACTCCTCATTGAGAGCGGGTACTCCTCATTGACGGGGCATGCACTCCCAATTTATCGGGTCACTCCTAATTTACAGGGGTCACGCCAAATATACAAGGGTCACTGCTCTTTGACAGGGGGTATTCCTCATTGACAGGGGTCACTACTCATTGGCAGTGGGCACTCCTCCGTGACCGGGGGCACTTCTCATTAAAAGAGGGCACTACTCATTTACGGGGGAGGGGGGGCGGAAGTGGCATTCCTCATTGACTGGGGGCACTCCTCATCGAGTTAGGGCACTCTACAAAGATGGGGGGGGAGCGGCACTCCTCCTTGACAGGGGGCACTCCTCATTGACAGGGGGCTTTCGTCATTGACGAGGGGGGGGGCACTGCACAGTGATGGGGGGGCACTCCTAATTTACAGCGGTCACTCCTCATTGACGGTGTGGCACTCCTCATTTATACTGTCGCTCCTCATTGACGGGGGCAGTCCTCATTGACAGGGGGCACTCCTCATGGACAGGGGGCACTCCTCATTGACGGGGGCAGTCCTCATTGACAGGGAGCACTCCCCATTGACAGGGACCATTCGTCATTGACAGGGGTGCACTGCTCATTTACAGGGTCACTCCTCATTGGCGGGGGCACTCCTCATTGACAGGGGGCACTCTTCATTGACAGGGGGTACTCCTCAGAGATGGAAGGGGTAGGCTTCATAGACGGCGCGGGGGCACCCTTCATTGAAATGGGGCACTCCTCCTTGACAGGGTCACTCCTCCTTGACCTTGTCACTCCTCATTAACAGGGAGCACTTCTCATTGGCAGCGGGCACTCCTCATTGACAGCGGGCACTCCTCATTGACAGAGGGCACTCTTCATAAACGGGGGGGGGGGGGGGAGACTACTCGTTGTCGGGGGGCATTCCTCATTGACAGGGGGCCTTCGTCATTGACGAGGGGGGGGCACTGCTCATTGATGAGAGGCACTCCTCACTGACAGAGCGCAGTCCTCATTGACAGAGGGCACTCATCATTGACAGGGGGCACTCCTGTTTGACAGGGGGCTCTCCTAATTGACAGGGGGTACTCGTAATGGACAGTGGGCACTTCTCATTGACAAAGGGCACTCTTCATAGTCGGGGAGGTTGGAGACTCCTCGTTGTTAGGGGGCACTCCTCAGTGACAGGGTGCATTCGTCATTGCCGAGGGGGTGGTACTGCTGATTGATGGGGGGCACTCCTCATTGACATGGGGCAGTCCTCATTGACAGGGGGCACTCCTCTTTGACTGAGTGCACGCCTCATTGACAGGGGCACTCATCTTTGACAGAGGGCACTCCAAATTGACAGGGGTCTCTCCTCATTGACAGGGGCACTCCTCATTGACAAGGGGCACTCCTCATTGACAAGGGGCACTCCTCATTGGCAGAGGGCACTCCTCATTGAGAGAGGGCACACCTCATTGACAGAAGGCACTCCTCATTGACAGACGGCACTCCTCATTGACATTGGACACTCCCCATTGACGGGGGCAATCCTCATTGACAGGGCGCACTCCTCATTGACAGGGGCACTCCTCATTGAAAGGGGGCCCTCGTCATTGACGGGGCATTCCACATTGACAGCAGACACTCCTCCTTGAGGGGGGGTACTCCTCATTGACTGGGCAGGCACTCCAAATTTACAGGGGACACTCCTAATTTACAGGGGTCACTCCTGATTTACAAGGTTCACTCTTCATTGACAGGGTGCATTCCTCCTTGACAGGGGGCACTACTCATTGACAGGGGCACTCGTCATTGACAGCGGCATTCCTCATTGACAGGGGGCACTCCTCATTGACAGAGGGCAGTCTTCATAGACGGGGGGGGGGAGAGACTCCTCGTTGTCAGGGGGCACTCCTCATTGACATTGGACACTCGCCATTGACAGGGGGCACTCCTCATTGACAGGGGGCACTCCTCTTTGACAGGGGGCACTACTCATGGACAGGGGCACTCCTCATTGAAAGCGGGCACTCCTCATTGACAGAGGGCACTCTTCATAAACGGGGGGGGGGGGAGACTACTCGTTGTCGGGGGGCATTCCTCATTGACAGGGGGCCTTCGTCATTGACGAGGGGGGGGGGGGCACTGCTCATTGATGAGAGGCACTCCTCACTGACAGAGCGCAGTCCTCATTGACAGAGGGCACTCATCATTGACAGGGGGCTCTCCTCATTGACAAGGGGAACTCCTCATTGACAGAGGGCACTCCTCATTAAGAGAGTGCATTCCACATTGACAGCAGACACTCCTCGTTGAAAGGGGTACTCCTCATTGACAATGGGCACTACTCATTGACAAGGGGCAATCCTCATTGACAAGGGGCACTCCTCATTGACAGAGGGCACTCCTGATTGAAAGAGGGCACTCCTCATTGACAAGGGGCACTCCTGATTGACAGCGGGCACTCCTCATTGACAGCGGGCACTCCTCATTGACAGAGGGCACTCTTCATAGACTGGGGGGGGGGAGAGACTACTAGTTGTCAGGGGGCAATCCTCATTGACATTGGACACTCCCCATTGACAGGGGGCGCACCTCATTGACAGGGGGCACTCCTCATTGACAGGGGGTACTACTCATTGACAGGGGCACTCCTCATTAAAAGCGGGCACTCCTCATTGACAGCGGGCACTCCTCATTGACAGAGGGCACTCTTCATAGACGGGTGGGGGGAGAGAGTCAACGTTGTCAGGGGGAACTCCTCATTGAGAGGCCGCATTCGTCATTGACGTGTGGGGGGGGGGGACTGCTCATTGATGGGGGGCACTCCTCATTGACAGAGGGCAGTCATCATTGACAGAGGGCACTCCTCATTGACAGGGGGCACTCCTCTTTGCAGGGGGCACTCCTAATTGACAGGGGGTACTCGTAATGGACAGTGGGCACTTCTCATTGACAGAGGGCAATCTTCGTAGACGGGGGGGTTGGAGACATCTCGTTGTCAGAAGGCACTGCTGATTGACAAGGTGCATTCGTCATTGACGAGGTGGGGCACTGCTCATTGATGGGGGGCACTCCTCATTGACAAGGGGCAGTCCTCTTTGACAGAGGGCACTCCTCATTGACAGGGGGTACTCCTCATAGATGGAAGGGGTACGCTTCATAGACGGCGCGGGGGCACCCTTCATTGAAAGGGGGCACTCCTCCTTGACAGGTTCACTCCTCCTTGACAGGGTCACACCTCATTAACAGGGAGCACTTCTCATTGGCAGCGGGCACTCCTCATTGACAGCGGGCACTCCTCATTGACAGAGGGCACTCTTCATAAACGGGGGGGGGGACTACTCGTTGTCGGGGGGCATTCCTCATTGACAGGGGGCCTTCGTCATTGACGAGGTGGGGGGGCACTGCTCATTGATGAGGGGCACTCCTCATTGACAGAGGGAAGTCCTCATTGACAGAGGCCACTCCTCATTGGCAGGGGGCACTCCTCTTTGACAGGGGGCACTCCTAATTGACAGGTTGTACTCGTAATGGACAGTGGGCAGTTCTCATTGACAGAGGGCACTCTTCATAGACGGGGGGGTTGGAGACTCCTCGTTGTCAGGGGGCACTCCTCATTGACAGGGTGCATTCGTCATTGACGAGGGTGGGGCACTGCTCATTGATGGGGGGCACTCCTCATTGACAAGGGGCAGTCCTCCATGACAGAGGGCACTCCTCATTGACTGGGGGGCAGTCCTCATTGACGGGGGCACTCCTCATTAACGGGGGCACTCTTCCTTGACAGGGGGCCCTCCTCATTGACAGGGTGCCCTCCTCATTGAGAGGGGTACTCCTCATCGACGGCGGGGCCCTCCGCATTGACGGAGGGGTCGCTCGTCATTGACAGGGGGCACTCCTCATGGACAGGGGGCACACCTCATTGACAGAAGGCACTCCTCATTGACAGACGGCACTCCTCATTGACATTGGACACTCCCCATTGACGGGGACGTCCTCATTGACGGGGGCACTCCTCATTGACGGGGGCACTCTTCATTGAAAGGGGGCACTCCTCATTGACAGGGGGCCGTCCTCATTGACGGGGGTGGGTCACTCCTCATTGACAGGGGGCACTCCTCATGGACAGGGGGCACTCCTCATTGACAGGGGGCACTCCTCATGGACAGGGGGCCATCGTCATTGACGGGGCGTTCCACATTGACAGCAGACACTCCTCATTGACATGGGGCACTACTCATTGACAAGGGGCAATCCTCATTGGCAGGGGGCACTCCTCATTGACAGAGGGCACTCCTCATTGCCAGAGGGCATTCCTCATTGATAGGCGGCACTCCTCATTGACAAAGGGCACTCCTCATTGACAGAGGGCACTCCTCATTGACAGAGGGCACTACTCTTTGACAGGGGGCACTTCTCATTGACGGGGGCACTCCTCATTGACAGAGGGCACTCCTCATTGACAGAAGGCACTCCTCATTGATTGGGGGGCAGTCTTCTTTGACGGGGGCACTCCTCATTGACAGGGGACACTCTTCATTGACACGGGGCAATCCTCTTTGCCAGGGGGCCCTCCTCATTGACAGGGGGCCCTCCTCATTTACAGGGTTACTCCTCATTGACGGGGGGGCACTCCTTATTGGAGGGTGGGGCACTCCTCATTGATGGGGGCCCTCCTAATTTGCAGAGGTGGCTCATCATTGACGGTAGGGATGAGCCACTCCTCATTTACAGGTTCACTCCTGATTGACAGAGAGCACTCGTCATTGACAGAGGGCATTCCTCATTGACAGGGGGCTCTCCTCATTGACATGAGGCACTCCTCATTGACAAGGGGCACTCCTCATTGACAAGGGGCACTCCTCATTGACAGAGGGCACTCCTCATTGACAGTGGACACTCCTCATTGACAGGGAGCACTCCTCTTTGACAGTGGGCATTCTTCATTGACAGCGGGCACTCTTCATTGATAGGGTGACCTCTACATTGACAGTGGACACTCCTCATTGACAGGGGGCACTCTTCATTGACAGGGGGTACTCCTCATAGATGGAAGGGGTACGCTTCATAGACGGCGCGGGGGCACCCTTCATTGAAATGGGGCACTCCTCCTTGACAGGGTCACTCCTCCTTGACAGTGTCACTCCTCATTAACAGGGAGCACTTCTCATTGGCAGCGGGCACTCCTCATTGACAGCGGGCACTCCTCATTGACAGAGGGCACTCTTCATAAACGGGGGGGGGGAGACTACTCGTTGTCGGGGGGCATTCCTCATTGACAGGGGGCCTTCGTCATTGACGAGGGGGGGGCACTGCTCATTGATGAGAGGCACTCCTCACTGACAGAGCGCAGTCCTCATTGACAGAGGGCACTCATCATTGTCAGGGGTCATTCCGTATTGACAGCAGACACTCCTCATTGAGAGCGGGTACTCCTCATTGACGGGGCATGCACTCCCAATTTATCGGGTCACTCCTAATTTACAGGGGTCACGCCAAATATACAAGGGTCACTGCTCTTTGACAGGGGGTATTCCTCATTGACAGGGGTCACTACTCATTGGCAGTGGGCACTCCTCCGTGACCGGGGGCACTTCTCATTAAAAGAGGGCACTACTCATTTACGGGGGAGGGGGGGGCGGAAGTGGCACTCCTCATTGACTGGGGGCACTCCTCATCGACTTAGGGCACTCTACAAAGATGGGGGGGAGCGGCACTCCTCCTTGACAGGGGGCACTCCTCATTGACAGGGGGCTTTCGTCATTGACGAGGGGGGGGGGGGGCACTGCACAGTGATGGGGGGCACTCCTAATTTACAGCGGTCACTCCTCATTGACGGTGTGGCACTCCTCATTTATACTGTCGCTCCTCATTGACGGGGGCAGTCCTCATTGACAGGGGGCACTCCTCATGGACAGGGGGCACTCCTCATTGACGGGGGCAGTCCTCATTGACAGGGAGCACTCCCCATTGACAGGGACCATTCGTCATTGACAGGGGTGCACTGCTCATTTACAGGGTCACTCCTCATTGGCGGGGGCACTCCTCATTGACAGGGGGCACTCTTCATTGACAGGGGGTACTCCTCAGAGATTGAAGGGGTAGGCTTCATAGACGGCGCGGGGGCACCCTTCATTGAAATGGGGCACTCCTCCTTGACAGGGTCACTCCTCCTTGACCGTGTCACTCCTCATTAACAGGGAGCACTTCTCATTGGCAGCGGGCACTCCTCATTGACAGCGGGCACTCCTCATTGACAGAGGGCACTCTTCATCAACGGGGGGGGGGAGACTACTCGTTGTCGGGGGGCATTCCTCATTGACAGGGGGCCTTCGTCATTGACGAGGGGGGGGGGGGCACTGCTCATTGATGAGAGGCACTCCTCACTGACAGAGCGCAGTCCTCATTGACAGAGGGCACTCATCATTGACAGGGGGCACTCCTGTTTGACAGGGGGCTCTCCTAATTGACAGGGGGTACTCGTAATGGACAGTGGGCACTTCTCATTGACAAAGGGCACTCTTCATAGTCGGGGAGGTTGGAGACTCCTCGTTGTTAGGGGGCACTCCTCAGTGACAGGGTGCATTCGTCATTGCCGAGGGGGTGGTACTGCTCATTGATGGGGGGCACTCCTCATTGACATGGGGCAGTCCTCATTGACATGGGGCACTCCACTTTGACTGAGTGCACGCCTCATTGACAGGGGCACTCCTCTTTGACATAGGGCACTCCAAATTGACAGGGGTCTCTCCTCATTGACAGGGGCACTCCTCATTGACAAGGGGCACTCCTCATTGACAAGGGGCACTCCTCATTGGCAGAGGGCACTCCTCATTGACATTGGACACTCCCCATTGACGGGGGCAATCCTCATTGACAGGGGGCACTCCTCATTGACAGGGGGCACTCCTCATTGAAAGGGGGCCCTCGTCATTGACGGGGCATTCCACATTGACAGCAGACACTCCTCCTTGAGGGGGGGTACTCCTCATTGACTGGGCAGGCACTCCAAATTTACAGGGGACACTCCTAATTTACAGGGGTCACTCCTGATTTACAAGGTTCACTCTTCATTGACAGGGTGCACTCCTCCTTGACAGGGGGCACTACTCATTGACAGGGGCACTCGTCATTGACAGCGGCATTCCTCATTGACAGCGGGCACTCCTCATTGACAGAGGGCAGTCTTCATAGACGGGGTGGGGGGAGAGACTCCTCGTTGTCAGGGGGCAATCCTCATTGACATTGGACACTCGCCATTGACAGGGGGCACTCCTCATTGACAGGGGGCACTCCTCTTTGACAGGGGGCACTACTCATTGACAGGGGCACTCCTCATTGAAAGCGGGCACTCCTCATTGACAGCGGGCACTCCTCATTGACAGAGGGCACTCTTCATAGACGGGGGGGGGAGAGACTCTCGTTGTCAGGGGGCACTCCTCAATG
Source organism: Mustelus asterias (assembly GCF_964213995.1). Lineage (NCBI taxonomy): Eukaryota > Metazoa > Chordata > Chondrichthyes > Carcharhiniformes > Triakidae > Mustelus > Mustelus asterias. Next base: position 169,014 of record NW_027590737.1, read on the forward strand.
AGAGGCCGCATTCGTCATTGACGTGTGGGGGGAGGACTGCTCATTGATGGGGGGCACTCCTCATTGACAGAGGGCAATCCTCATTGACAGAGGGCACTCCTCATTGCCAGGGGTCACTCCTCTTTGACAGGGGGCACTCTTAATTGACAGGGGGTACTCGTAATGGACAGTGGGCACTTCCCATTGACAGAGGGCACTCTTCATAGACGGGGGGCTGGAGACATCTTGTTGTCAGGGTGCCCTCCTCATTGACAAGGTGCATTCGTCATTGACGAGGGTGGGGCACTGCTCATTGATGGGGGGCACTCGTCATTGACAAGGGGCAGTCCTCCATGAAAGAGGTCACTCCTCATTGACTGGGTGGACGTCCTCATTGACGGCCGCATTCGTCATTGACGGGGGCACTCTTCATTGACAGGGGGCACTCCTCATTGAAAGGGGGCCCTCCTCATTGACGGGGGGGTCACTCCTCATTGACAGGGGGCACTCCTCATGGACAGGGGGCTCTCCTCATTGACAGGGGGCACTCCTCATTGGCAGGGGGCCATCGTCATTGACGGGGCATTCCACATTGACAGCAGACACTCCTCATTGAGAGGGGTACTCCTCATTGACAAGGGGCAATCCTCATTGACAAGGGGCACTCGTCATTCTCAGAGGGCACTCATTGCCAGAGGGCATTCCGCATTGTTAGACTGCACTCCTCATTGACAGAGGGCACTCCTCATTGACAGTGGGCACTTCTCATTGACAGGGGGCACTCCTCATGGACAGGGGGCACTCCTCTTTGAAAAGGGGCACTCTTCATAGATGGAAGGGGTACTCTTCATAGACGGCGCGGGGGCACCCTTCATTGAAAGGGGGCACTCCTCCTTGACAGGGTCACTCCTGCTTGACAGGGTTACTCCTCATTGACAGGGAGCACTTCTCATTGGCAGCGGGCACTCCTCATTGACAGAGGGCACTGTTCATAAACGGGGGGGGGGGGGAGACTCCTCGTTGTCGGGGGGCACTCCTCATTGACAGGGGGCCGTCGTCATTGACGAGGGGGTGGGCACTGCTCATTGATGAGGGGCACTCCTCACTGACAGAGCGCAGTCCTCATTGACAGAGGGCACTCATCATTGACAGGGGGCACTCCTCTTTGACAGGGGGCCCTCCTAATTGACAGGGGGTACTCGTAATGGACAGTGGGCACTTCTCATTGACAAAGGGCACTCTTCATAGACGGGGGGGTGGAGACTCCTCGTTGTTAGGGGGCTCTCCTCATTGGCAGGGTGCATTCGTCATTGCCGAGGGGGTGGTACTGCTCATTGATGGGGGGCACTCCTCACTGACAGAGCGCAGTCCTCATTGACAGAGGGCACTCATCATTGACAGGGGGCACTCCTCTTTGACAGGGGGCCCTCCTAATTGACAGGGGGTACTCGTAATGGACAGTGGGCACTTCTCATTGACAAAGGGCACTCTTCATAGACGGGGGGGTGGAGACTCCTCGTTGTTAGGGGGCTCTCCTCATTGACAGGGTGCATTCGTCATTGCCGAGGGGGAGGTACTGCTCATTGATGGGGGGCACTCCTCATTGACATGTGGCAGTCCTGATTGACAGGGGGCACTCCTCTTTGACTGAGTGCACTCCTCATGGACAAGGGGCACTCCTCATTGACATGGGGCACTCCTCATTGGCAGAGGGCACTCCTCATTGACAGAGGGCACACCTCATTAACAGAAGGCACTCCTCATTGACATACGGCACTCCTCATTGACATTGGACACTCCCCATTGACGGGGGCACTCCTCATTGACAGGGGGCACTCCTCATTGACAGGGGGCACTCTTCATTGAAAGGGGGCCCTCGTCATTGACGGGGCATTCCACATTGACAGCAGACAGTCCTCCTTGAGGGGGGTACTCCTCATTGACTGGGCACGCACTCCAAATTTACAGGGGTCACTCCTAATTTACAGGTGTCACTCCGGATTTACAAGGTTCACTCTTCATTGACAGGGTGCACTCCTCCTTGACAGGGGGCACTACTCATTGACAGGGGCACTCGTCATTGACAGCGGCACTCCTAGTTGACAGCGGGCACTCCTCATTGACAGAGGGCACTCTTCATAGACGGGGGGGGGGGGGGGGGGTGGGAGAGACACCTCGTTGTCAGGGGGCACTCCTCATTGACATTGGACACTCCCCATTGACAGGGGGCAATCCTCATTGACAGGGCGCACTACTCATTGACAGGGGCACTGCTCATTGAAAGCGGGCACTCCTCATTGACAGCGGGCACTCCTCATTGACAGAGGGCACTCTTCATTGACGGGGGGGGGAGAGACTCCTCGTTGTCAGGGGGCACTGCTCATTGAGAGGCCGCATTCGTCATTGACGTGTGGGGGGGGGGACTGCTCATTGATGGGGGGCACTCCTCATTGACAGAGGGCAGTCCTCATTGACAGAGGCCACACCTCATTGACAGGGGGCACTCCTCTTTGACAGGGGGCACTCCTAATTGACAGGGGGTACTCGTAATGGACAGTGGGCACTTCTCATTGACAGAGGGCACTCTTCATAGACGGGGGGGTTGGAGACTCCTCGTTGTCAGGGGGCACTCCTCATTGACAGGGTGCATTCGTCATTGACGAGGGTGGGGCACTGCTCATTGATGAGGGGCACTCCTCATTGACAAGGGGCAGTCCTCCATGACAGAGGGCACTCCTCATTGACTGGGGGGCAGTCCTCATTGACGGGGTCACTCCTCATTGACGGGGGCACTCTTCCTTGACAGGGGGCCCTCCCCATTGAGAGGGGTACTCCTCATTGACGGCGGGGCCCTCCTCATTGACGGAGGGGTCACTCGTCATTGACAGGGGGCACTCCTCATGGACAGACGGCACTCCTCATTGACAGACGGCACTCCTCATTGACATTGGACACTCCCCATTGACCGGGACGTCCTCATTGACGGGGGCACTCCTCATTGACGGGGGCACTCTTCATTTTAAGGGGGCAGTCCTCATTGAAAGGGGGCCCTCCTCATTGACGGGGGTGGGTCACTCCTCATTGACAGGGGGCACTCCTCATGGACAGGGGGCTCTCCTCATTGACAGGGGGCACTCCTCATGGACAGGGGGCCATCGTCATTGACGGGGCATTCCACATTTACAGCAGACACTCCTCATTGAGAGGGGTACTCCTCATTGACAAGGGGCAATCCTCATTGACAAGGGGCACTCCTCATTGACAGAGGGCACTCCTCATTGCCAGAGGGCATTCCTCATTGATAGACGGCACTCCTCATTGACAGAGGGCACTCCTCATTGAGAGAGGGCACTCCTCATTGAGAGAGGGCACTACTCTTTGACAGGGGGCACTTCTCATTGACAGGGGGCACACCTCATTGACAGAAGGCACTCCTCATTGATTGGGGGGCAGTCTTCATTGACGGGGGCACTCCTCATTGACAGGGGGCACTCTTCATTGACACGGGGCAATCCTCATTGCCAGGGGGCCCTCCTCATTGACAGGGGGCCATCCTCATTTACAGGGTTACTCCTCATTGACGGGGGGCACTCCATATTGGCGGGTGGGGCACTCCTCATTGATGGGGGGCCCTCCTAATTTGGAGAGGTGGCTCCTCATTGACGGTAGTGATGAGCCACTCCTCAATTACAGTTTCACTCCTGATTTACAGAGGGCACTCGTCATTGACAGAGGGCATTCCTCATTGACAGGGGGATCTCCTCATTGACAGGAGGCACTCCTCATTGACAAGGGGCACTGCTCATTGACAAGGGGCACTCCTCATTGAAAGAGGGCACTCCTCATTGACAGAGGTCACTCCTCATTGACAGAGGGCACTCCTCATTGACAGAGGGCACTCATCATTGACAGTGGGCACTCCTCATTGACAGGGGGCACTCCTCTTTGACAGTGGGCATTCTTCATTGACAGCGGGCACTCCTCATTCATAGGGTGCCCTCTACATTGACAGGGGACACTTCTCATTGACAGGGGGCACTCTTCATTGACAGGGGGAACCCCTCATTGGCAGGGGTCATTCCGCATTGACAGCAGACACTCCTCATTGAGAGCGGGTACTCCTCATTGACGGGGCATGCACTCCCAATTTATAGGGTCACTCCGAATTTACAGGGGTCACGCCAAATATACAAGGGTCACTGCTCTTTGACAGGGGGTATTCCTCATTGACAGGGGTCACTACTCATTGGCAGTGGGCACTCCTCCGTGACCGGGGGCACTTCTCATTAAAAGAGGGCACTACTCATTTACGGGGGAGGGGGGGCGGAAGTGGCACACCTCATTGACTGGGGGCACTCCTCATCGACTTGGGGCACTCTTCAAAGATGGGGGGGAGGGGCACTCCTCCTTGACAGGGGGCACTACTCATTGACAGGGGGCTTTCGTCAATGACGAGGGCGGGGGCACTGCACATTTATGGGGGGCACTCCTAATTTACAGCGGTCACTCCTCATTGACGGTGGGGCACTCCTCATTTATACTGTCGCTCCTCATTGACGGGGGCAGTCCTCATTGACAGGGGGCACTCCTCATGGACAGGGGGCACTCCTCATGGACAGGGGGCACTCCTCATGGACAGGGGGCACTCCCCATTGACAGGGACCATTCGTCATTGACAGGGGTGCACTGCTCATTTACAGGGTCACTCCTCATTGGCGAGGGCACTCCTCATTGAGAGGGGGTACTCCTCAGAGATGGAAGGGGTACGCTTCATAGACGACGCGGGGGCACCCTTCATTGAAAGGGGGCACTGCTCCTTGACAGGGTCACTCCTCCTTGACAGGGTCACTCCTCATTAACAGGGAGCACTTCTCATTGGCAGCGGGCACTCCTCATTGATAGCGGGCACTCCTCATTGACAGAGGGCACTCTTCATAAACGGGGGGGGGAGACTACTCGTTGTCGGGGGGCATTCCTCATTGACAGGGGGCCTTCGTCATTGACGAGGGGGGGGCACTGCTCATTGATGAGAGGCACTCCTCACTGACAGAGCGCAGTCCTCATTGACAGAGGGCACTTATCATTGGCAGGGGGCACTCCTCTTTGACATGGGGCACTCCTAATTGACAGGGGGTACTCGTAATGGACAGTGGGCACTTCTCATTGACAAAGGGCACTCTTCATAGACGGGGAGGTTGGAGACTCCTCGTTGTTAGGGGGCACTCCTCAGTGACAGGGTGCATTCGTCATTGCCGAGGGGGTGGTACTGCTCATTGACATGGGGCAGTCCTCATTGACAGGGGGCACTCCTCTATGACGGAGTGCACGCCTCATTGACAGGGGCACTCCTCTTTGACAGAGGGCACTCCAAATTGACAGGGGTCTCTCCTCATTGACAGGGGCACTCCTCATTAACAAGGGGCACTCCTCATTGACAAGAGGCACTCCTCATTGGCAGAGGGCACTCCTCATTGAGAGAGGGCACACCTCATTGACAGAAGGCACTCCTCATTGACAGACGGCACTCCTCATTGACATTGGACACTCCCCATTGACGGGGGCAATCCTCATTGACAGGGCGCACTCCTCATTGACAGGGGGCACTCCTCATTGAAAGGGGGCCCTCGTCATTGACGGGGCATTCCACATTGACAGCAGACAGTCCTCCTTGAGAGGGGGTACTCCTCATTGACTGGGCAGGCACTCCAAATTTACAGGGGTCACTCCTAATTTACAGGGGTCACTCCGGATTTACAAGGTTCACTCTTCATTGACAGGGTGCACTCCTCCTTGACAGGGGGCACTACTCATTGACAGGGGCACTCGTCATTGACAGCGGCATTCCTCATTGACAGCGGGCACTCCTCATTGACAGAGGGCACTCTTCATTGACGGGGGGGGGAGAGACTCCTCGTTGTCAGGGGGCACTGCTCATTGAGAGGCCGCATTCGTCATTGACGTGTGGGGGGGGGGACTGCTCATTGATGGGGGGCACTCCTCATTGACAGAGGGCAGTCCTCATTGACAGAGGCCACACCTCATTGACAGGGGGCACTCCTCTTTGACAGGGGGCACTCCTAATTGACAGGGGGTACTCGTAATGGACAGTGGGCACTTCTCATTGACAGAGGGCACTCTTCATAGACGGGGGGGTTGGAGACTCCTCGTTGTCAGGGGGCACTCCTCATTGACAGGGTGCATTCGTCATTGACGAGGGTGGGGCACTGCTCATTGATGAGGGGCACTCCTCATTGACAAGGGGCAGTCCTCCATGACAGAGGGCACTCCTCATTGACTGGGGGGCAGTCCTCATTGACGGGGTCACTCCTCATTGACGGGGGCACTCTTCCTTGACAGGGGGCCCTCCCCATTGAGAGGGGTACTCCTCATTGACGGCGGGGCCCTCCTCATTGACGGAGGGGTCACTCGTCATTGACAGGGGGCACTCCTCATGGACAGACGGCACTCCTCATTGACAGACGGCACTCCTCATTGACATTGGACACTCCCCATTGACCGGGACGTCCTCATTGACGGGGGCACTCCTCATTGACGGGGGCACTCTTCATTTTAAGGGGGCAGTCCTCATTGAAAGGGGGCCCTCCTCATTGACGGGGGTGGGTCACTCCTCATTGACAGGGGGCACTCCTCATGGACAGGGGGCTCTCCTCATTGACAGGGGGCACTCCTCATGGACAGGGGGCCATCGTCATTGACGGGGCATTCCACATTTACAGCAGACACTCCTCATTGAGAGGGGTACTCCTCATTGACAAGGGGCAATCCTCATTGACAAGGGGCACTCCTCATTGACAGAGGGCACTCCTCATTGCCAGAGGGCATTCCTCATTGATAGACGGCACTCCTCATTGACAGAGGGCACTCCTCATTGAGAGAGGGCACTCCTCATTGAGAGAGGGCACTACTCTTTGACAGGGGGCACTTCTCATTGACAGGGGGCACACCTCATTGACAGAAGGCACTCCTCATTGATTGGGGGGCAGTCTTCATTGACGGGGGCACTCCTCATTGACAGGGGGCACTCTTCATTGACACGGGGCAATCCTCATTGCCAGGGGGCCCTCCTCATTGACAGGGGGCCATCCTCATTTACAGGGTTACTCCTCATTGACGGGGGGCACTCCATATTGGCGGGTGGGGCACTCCTCATTGATGGGGGGCCCTCCTAATTTGGAGAGGTGGCTCCTCATTGACGGTAGTGATGAGCCACTCCTCAATTACAGTTTCACTCCTGATTTACAGAGGGCACTCGTCATTGACAGAGGGCATTCCTCATTGACAGGGGGATCTCCTCATTGACAGGAGGCACTCCTCATTGACAAGGGGCACTGCTCATTGACAAGGGGCACTCCTCATTGAAAGAGGGCACTCCTCATTGACAGAGGTCACTCCTCATTGACAGAGGGCACTCCTCATTGACAGAGGGCACTCATCATTGACAGTGGGCACTCCTCATTGACAGGGGGCACTCCTCTTTGACAGTGGGCATTCTTCATTGACAGCGGGCACTCCTCATTCATAGGGTGCCCTCTACATTGACAGGGGACACTTCTCATTGACAGGGGGCACTCTTCATTGACAGGGGGAACCCCTCATTGGCAGGGGTCATTCCGCATTGACAGCAGACACTCCTCATTGAGAGCGGGTACTCCTCATTGACGGGGCATGCACTCCCAATTTATAGGGTCACTCCGAATTTACAGGGGTCACGCCAAATATACAAGGGTCACTGCTCTTTGACAGGGGGTATTCCTCATTGACAGGGGTCACTACTCATTGGCAGTGGGCACTCCTCCGTGACCGGGGGCACTTCTCATTAAAAGAGGGCACTACTCATTTACGGGGGAGGGGGGGCGGAAGTGGCACACCTCATTGACTGGGGGCACTCCTCATCGACTTGGGGCACTCTTCAAAGATGGGGGGGAGGGGCACTCCTCCTTGACAGGGGGCACTACTCATTGACAGGGGGCTTTCGTCAATGACGAGGGCGGGGGCACTGCACATTTATGGGGGGCACTCCTAATTTACAGCGGTCACTCCTCATTGACGGTGGGGCACTCCTCATTTATACTGTCGCTCCTCATTGACGGGGGCAGTCCTCATTGACAGGGGGCACTCCTCATGGACAGGGGGCACTCCTCATGGACAGGGGGCACTCCTCATGGACAGGGGGCACTCCCCATTGACAGGGACCATTCGTCATTGACAGGGGTGCACTGCTCATTTACAGGGTCACTCCTCATTGGCGAGGGCACTCCTCATTGAGAGGGGGTACTCCTCAGAGATGGAAGGGGTACGCTTCATAGACGACGCGGGGGCACCCTTCATTGAAAGGGGGCACTGCTCCTTGACAGGGTCACTCCTCCTTGACAGGGTCACTCCTCATTAACAGGGAGCACTTCTCATTGGCAGCGGGCACTCCTCATTGATAGCGGGCACTCCTCATTGACAGAGGGCACTCTTCATAAACGGGGGGGGGAGACTACTCGTTGTCGGGGGGCATTCCTCATTGACAGGGGGCCTTCGTCATTGACGAGGGGGGGGCACTGCTCATTGATGAGAGGCACTCCTCACTGACAGAGCGCAGTCCTCATTGACAGAGGGCACTTATCATTGGCAGGGGGCACTCCTCTTTGACATGGGGCACTCCTAATTGACAGGGGGTACTCGTAATGGACAGTGGGCACTTCTCATTGACAAAGGGCACTCTTCATAGACGGGGAGGTTGGAGACTCCTCGTTGTTAGGGGGCACTCCTCAGTGACAGGGTGCATTCGTCATTGCCGAGGGGGTGGTACTGCTCATTGACATGGGGCAGTCCTCATTGACAGGGGGCACTCCTCTATGACGGAGTGCACGCCTCATTGACAGGGGCACTCCTCTTTGACAGAGGGCACTCCAAATTGACAGGGGTCTCTCCTCATTGACAGGGGCACTCCTCATTAACAAGGGGCACTCCTCATTGACAAGAGGCACTCCTCATTGGCAGAGGGCACTCCTCATTGAGAGAGGGCACACCTCATTGACAGAAGGCACTCCTCATTGACAGACGGCACTCCTCATTGACATTGGACACTCCCCATTGACGGGGGCAATCCTCATTGACAGGGCGCACTCCTCATTGACAGGGGGCACTCCTCATTGAAAGGGGGCCCTCGTCATTGACGGGGCATTCCACATTGACAGCAGACAGTCCTCCTTGAGAGGGGGTACTCCTCATTGACTGGGCAGGCACTCCAAATTTACAGGGGTCACTCCTAATTTACAGGGGTCACTCCGGATTTACAAGGTTCACTCTTCATTGACAGGGTGCACTCCTCCTTGACAGGGGGCACTACTCATTGACAGGGGCACTCGTCATTGACAGCGGCATTCCTCATTGACAGCGGGCACTCCTCATTGACAGGGGCACTCGTCATTGACATTGGCATTCCTCATTGACAGCGGGCACTCCTCATTGACAGAGGGCACTCTTCATAGACGGGGGGGGGGAGAGACTCCTCGATGTCAGGGGGCACTCCTCATTGACATTGGACACTCCCCATTGACAGGGGGCACTCCTCATTGACAGGGGCACTCCTCATTGAAAGCGGGCACACCTCATTGACAGCGGGCACTCCTCATTGACAGAGGGCACTCTTCATAGACGGGGGGGGGGAGAGACTCGTCGTCAGGGGGCACTCCTCATTGAGAGGCCGCATTCGTCATTGACGTGTGGGGGGGGGGGGACTGCTCATTGATGGGGGCCACTCCTCATTGACAGAGGGCAATCCTCATTGACAGAGGGCACTCTTCATAGACGGGGGGGTTGGAGACATCTCGTTGTTAAGGGGCACTCCTCATTGACAAGGTGCATTCGTCATTGACGAGGGTGGAGCACTGCTCATTGATGGGGGGCACTCCTCATTGACAAGGGGCAGTCCTCCATGAAAGAGGGCACTCCTCATTGACTGGGTGGACGTCCTCATTGACGAGGGCACTCCTCATTGACTGGGTGGACGTCCTCATTGACGGGGGCACTCCTCATTGACGGGGGCACTCTTCATTGACAGGGGGCACTCCTCATTGACAGGGGGCACTCCTCATGGACAGGGGGCACTCCTCATTGACAGGGGGCACTCCTCATGGACAGGGGGCCATCGTCATTGGCGGGGCATTCCACATTTACAGCAGACACTCCTCATTGAGAGGGGTACTCCTCATTGACAAGGGTCAATCCTCATTGACAAGGGGCACTCCTCATTCACAGAGGGCACTCCTCATTGCCAGAGGGCATTCCTCATTGATAGACGGCACTCCTCATTGGCAGAGGGCACTCCTCATTGAGAGAGGGCACTCCTCATTGAGAGAGGGCACTACTCTTTGACAGGGGGCTCTTCTCATTGACAGGGGGCACACCTCATTGACAGAAGGCACTCCTCATTGATTGGGGGGCAGTCTTCATTGACGGGGGCACTCCTCATTGACAGGGGGCACTATTCATTGACACGGGGCAATCCTCATTGCCAGGGGGGCCTCCTCATTGACAGGGGGCCCTCCTCATTGACAGGGTTACTCCTCATTGACGGGGGGCACTCCATATTGGCGGGTGGGGCACTCCTCATTGATGGGGGGTCCTCCGAATTTGCAGAGGTGTCTCCTCATTGACGGTAGGGATGAGCCACTCCTCATTTACATGTTCACTCCTGATTGGCAGAGGGCACTCGTCATTGACAGAGGGCATTCCTCATTGACTGGGGGCTCTCCTCATTGACAGGAGGCACTCCTCATTGACAAGGGGCACTGCTCATTGACAAGGGGCACTCCTCATTGAAAGAGGGCACTCCTCATTGACAGAGGGCACTCCTCATTGACAGAGGGCACTCCTCATTGAAAGAGGGCACTCCTCATTGACAGAGGGCACTCCTCATTGACAGTGGACACTCCTCATTGACAGGGGGCACTCCTCTTTGACAGTGGGCATTCTTCATTGACAGCGGGCACTCCTCATTGATAGGGTGCCCTCTACATTGACAGTGGACACTCCTCATTGACAGGGGGCACTCTTCATTGACAGGGGTACCCCTCATTGGCAGGGGTCATTCCGCATTGACAGCAGACACTCCTCATTGAGAGGGGGTACTCCTCATTGACGGGGCATGCACTCCCAATTGATAGGGTCACTCCTAATTTACAGGGGTCTCGCCAAATATACAAGGGTCACTGCTCTTTGACAGGGGGTATTCCTCATTGACAGGGGTCACTACTCATTGGCAGTGGGCACTCCTCCGTGACCGGGGGCACTTCTCATTAAAAGAGGGCACTACTCATTTACGGGGGAGGGTGGGCGGAAGTGGCACTCCTCATTGACTGGGGGCACTCCTCATCGATTTGGGGCACTCTTCAAAGATGGGGGGGAGGGGCACTCCTCCTTGACAGGGGGCACTACTCATTGACAGGGGGCTTTCGTCATTGACGAGGGGGGGGGGAACTGCACATTGATGGGGGGCACTCCTAATTTACAGCGGTCACTCCTCATTGACGGTGGGGCACTCCTCATTTATACTGTCGCTCCGCATTGACGGGGGCAGTCCTCATTGACAGGGGGCACTCCACATGGACAGGGGGCACTCCTCATGGACAGGGGGCACTCCTCATTGACAGACGGCACTCCTCATTGACATTGGACACTCCCCATTGACGGGGGCAATCCTCATTGACAGGGCGCACTCCTCATTGACAGGGGGCACTCCTCATTGAAAGGGGGCCCTCGTCATTGACGGGGCATTCCACATTGACAGCAGACACTCCTCCTTGAGAGGGGGTACTCCTCATTGACTGGGCAGGCACTCCAAATTTACAGGGGTCAATCCTAATTTACAGGGGTCACTCCGGATTTACAAGGTTTCACTCTTCATTGACAGGGTGCACTCCTCCTTGACAGGGGGCACTACTCATTGACAGGGGCACTCGTCATTGACAGCGGCATTCCTCATTGACAGCGGGCACTCCTCATTGAATGGGGCACTCGTCATTGACAGCGGCATTCCTCATTGACAGCGGGCACTCCTCATTGACAGAGGGCACTCTTCATAGACGGGGGGGGAGAGACTCCTCGTTGTCAGGGGGCACTCCTCATTGACATTGGACACTCCCCATTGACAGGGGGCACTCCTCATTGACACGGGGCACTCCTCATTGACAGGGGGCACTACTCATTGACAGGGGCACTCCTCATTGAAAGCGGGCACTCCTCATTGACAGCGGGCACTCCTCATTGACAGAGGGCACTCTTCATTGACGGGGGGGGGGAGAGACTCCTCGTCGTCAGGGGGCACTCCTCATTGAGAGGCCGCATTCGTCATTGACGTGTGGGGGTGGGACTGCTCATTGATGGGGGGCACTCCTCATTGACAGAGGGCAATCCTCATTGACAGAGGGCACTCCTCATTGACAGGGGGCACTCCTCTTTGACAGGGGGCACTCCTAATTGACAGGGGGCACTCGTAATGGACAGTGGGCACTTCTCATTGACAGAGGGCACTCTTCATAGACGGGGGGGTTGGATACATCTCGTTGTTAAGGGGCACTCCTCATTGACAAGGTGCATTCGTCATTGACGAGGGTGGAGCACTGCTCATTGATGGGGGGCACTCCTCATTGACAAGGGGCAGTCCTCCATGAAAGAGGGCACTCCTCATTGACTGGGTGGACGTCCTCATTGACGAGGGCACTCCTCATTGACTGGGTGGACGTCCTCATTGACGGGGGCACTCCTCATTGACGGGGGCACTCTTCATTGACAGGGGGCACTCCTCATTGACAGGGGGCACTCCTCATGGACAGGGAGCACTCCTCATTGACAGGGGGCACTCCTCATGGACAGGGGGCCATCGTCATTGGCGGGGCATTCCACATTTACAGCAGACACTCCTCATTGAGAGGGTTACTCCTCATTGACAAGGGTCAATCCTCATTGACAAGGGGCACTCCTCATTGACAGAGGGCACTCCTCATTGCCAGAGGGCATTCCTCATTGATAGACGGCACTCCTCATTGACAGAGGGCACTCCTCATTGAGAGAGGGCACTCCTCATTGAGAGAGGGCACTACTCTTTGACAGGGGGCACTTCTCATTGACAGGGGGCACACCTCATTGACAGAAGGCACTCCTCATTGATTGGGGGGCAGTCTTCATTGACGGGGGCACTCCTCATTGAAAGGGGGCACTATTCATTGGCACGGGGCAATCCTCATTGCCAGGGGGGCCTCCTCATTGACAGGGGGCCCTCCTCATTGACAGGGTTACTCCTCATTGACGGGGGGCACTCCATATTGGCGGGTGGGGCACTCCTCATTGATGGGGGGTCCTCCTAATTTGCAGAGGTGGCTCCTCATTGACGGTAGGGATGAGCCACTCCTCATTTACAGGTTCACTCCTGATTGACAGAGAGCACTCGTCATTGACAGAGGGCATTCCTCATTGACAGGGGGCTCTCCTCATTGACATGAGGCACTCCTCATTGACAAGGGGCACTGCTCATTGACAAGGGGCACTCCTCATTGAAAGAGGGCACTCCTCATTGACAGAGGGCACTCCTCATTGACAGAGGGCACTCCTCATTGAAAGAGGGCACTCCTCATTGACAGAGGGCACTCCTCATTGACAGTGGACAATCCTCATTGACAGGGGGCACTCCTCTTTGACAGTGGGCATTCTTCATTGACAGCGGGCACTCCTCATTGATAGGGTGCCCTCTACATTGACAGTGGACACTCCTCATTGACAGGGGGCACTCTTCATTGACAGGGGTACCCCTCATTGGCAGGGGTCATTCCGCATTGACAGCAGACACTCCTCATTGAGAGGGGGTACTCCTCATTGACGGGGCATGCACTCCCAATTGATAGGGTCACTCCTAATTTACAGGGGTCTCGCCAAATATACAAGGGTCACTGCTCTTTGACAGGGGGTATTCCTCATTGACAGGGGTCACTACTCATTGGCAGTGGGCACTCCTCCGTGACCGGGGGCACTTCTCATTAAAAGAGGGCACTACTCATTTACGGGGGAGGGGGGGCGGAAGTGGCACTCCTCATTGACTGGGGGCACTCCTCATCGATTTGGGGCACTCTTCAAAGATGGGGGGGAGGGTCACTCCTCCTTGACAGGGGGCACTACTCATTGACAGGGGGCTTTCGTCATTGACGAGGGGGGGGGGGAACTGCACATTGATGGGGGGCACTCCTAATTTACAGCGGTCACTCCTCATTGACGGTGGGGCACTCCTCATTTATACTGTCGCTCCGCATTGACGGGGGCAGTCCTCATTGACAGCGGGCACTCCACATGGACAGGGGGCACTCCTCATGGACAGGGGGCACTCCTCATTGACAGACGGCACTCCTCATTGACATTGGACACTCCCCATTGACGGGGGCAATCCTCATTGACAGGGCGCACTCCTCATTGACAGGGGGCACTCCTCATTGAAAGGGGGCCCTCGTCGTTGACGGGGCATTCCACATTGACAGCAGACACTCCTCCTTGAGAGGGGGTACTCCTCATTGACTGGGCAGGCACTCCAAATTTACAGGGGTCAATCCTAATTTACAGGGGTCACTCCGGATTTACAAGGTTCACTCTTCATTGACAGGGTGCACTCCTCCTTGACAGGGGGCACTACTCATTGACAGGGGCACTCGTCATTGACAGCGGCATTCCTCATTGACAGCGGGCACTCCTCATTGAATGGGGCACTCGTCATTGACAGCGGCATTCCTCATTGACAGCGGGCACTCCTCATTGACAGAGGGCACTCTTCATAGACGGGGGGGGGGAGAGACGCCTCGTTGTCAGGGGGCACTCCTCATTGACATTGGACACTCCCCATTGACAGGGGGCACTCCTCATTGACACGGGGCACTCCTCATTGACAGGGGGCACTACTCATTGACAGGGGCACTCCTCATTGAAAGCGGGCACTCCTCATTGACAGCGGGCACTCCTCATTGACAGAGGGCACTCTTCATAGACGGGGGGGGGAGAGACTCCTCGTCGTCAGGGGGCACTCCTCATTGAGAGGCCGCATTCGTCATTGACGTGTGGGGGTGGGACTGCTCATTGATGGGGGGCACTCCTCATTGACAGAGGGCAATCCTCATTGACAGAGGGCACTCCCCATTGACAGGGGGCACTCCTCTTTGACAGGGGGCACTCCTAATTGACAGGGGGCACTCGTAATGGACAGTGGGCACTTCTCATTGACAGAGGGCACTCTTCATAGACGGGGGGGTTGGATACATCTCGTTGTTAAGGGGCACTCCTCATTGACAAGGTGCATTCGTCATTGACGAGGGTGGAGCACTGCTCATTGATGGGGGGCACTCCTCATTGACAAGGGGCAGTCCTCCATGAAAGAGGGCACTCCTCATTGACTGGGTGGACGTCCTCATTGACGAGGGCACTCCTCATTGTCTGGGTGGACGTCCTCATTGACGGGGGCACTCCTCATTGACGGGGGCACTCTTCATTGACAGGGGGCACTCCTCATTGACAGGGGGCACTCCTCATGGACAGGGGGCACTCCTCATTGACAGGGGGCACTCCTCATTGACAGGGGGCTTTCGTCATTGACGAGGCGGGGGGGGGGGGGACTGCACATTGATGGGGGGCACTCCTAATTTATAGCGGTCACTCCTAATTGACGGTGGGGCACTCCGCATTTATACTGTCGCTCCTCATTGACGGGGGCAGTCCTCATTGACAGGGGGCACTCCACATGGACAGGGGGCACTCCTCATGGACAGGGGGCACTCCTCATTGACAGGGAGCCCTCCCCATTGACAGTGACCATTCGTCATTGACAGGGGTGCACTGCTCATTTACAGGGTCACACCTCATTGGCGGGGGTACTCCTCATTGACAGGGGGCACTCTTCATTGACAGGGGGTACTCCTCATAGATGGAAGGGGTACGCTTCATAGACGACGCGGGGGCACCCTTCATTGAAAGGGGGCACTCCTCCTTGACAGGGTCACTCCTCCTTGACAGGGTCACTCCTCATTAACAGGGAGCACTTCAAATTGGCAGCGGGCACTCCTCATTGACAGCGGGCACTCCTCATTGACAGAGGGCATTCTTCATAAACGGGGGGGGGGGGGAGACTACTCGTTGTCGGGCGGCATTCCTCATTGACAGGGGGCCTTCGTCATTGACGAGGGGGGGGGGCACTGCTCATTAATGGGAGGCACTCCTCACTGACAGAGCGCAGTCCTCATTGACAGAGGGCACTCATCATTGACAGGGGGCACTCCTCTTTGACAGGGGGCACTCCTAATTGACAGGGGGTACTCGGAATGGACAGTGGGCACTTCTCATTGACAAAGGGCTCTCTTCATAGACGGGGAGGTTGGAGACTCCTCGTTGTTAGGGGGCACTCCTCAGTGACAGGGTGCATTCATCATTGCCGAGGGGGTGGTACTGCTCATTGATCGGGGGCAGTCCTCATTGACATGGGGCAGTCCTCATTGACAGGGGCACTTATCTTTGACTGAGTGCACGCCTCATTGACAGGGGCACTCCTCTTTGACAGAGGGCACTCCAAATTGACAGGGGTCTCTCCTCATTGACAGGGGCACTCCTCATTAACAAAGGGCACTCCTCATTGACAAGGGGCACTCCTCATTGGCAGAGGGCACTCCTCATTGAGAGAGGGCACACCTCATTGACAGAAGGCACTCCTCATTGACAGACGGCACTCCTCATTGACATTGGACACTCCCCATTGACGGGGGCAATCCTCATTGACAGGGCGCACTCCTCATTGACAGGGGGCACTCATTGAAAGGGGGCCCTCGTCATTGACGGGGCATTCCACATTGACAGCAGACACTCCTCCTTGAGAGGGGGTACTCCTCATTGACTGGGCAGGCACTCCAAATTTACAAGGGTCACTCCTAATTTACAGGGGTCACTCCGGATTTACAAGGTTCACTCTTCATTGACAGGGTGCACTCCTCCTTGACAGGGGGCACTACTCATTGACAGGGGCATTCCTCATTGACAGCGGGCACTCCTCATTGACAGGGGCACTCGTCATGGACAGCGGCATTCCTCATTGACAGCGGGCACTCCTCATTGACAGAGGGCACTCTTCATAGACGGGGGGGGGGGGAGAGACTCCTCGTTGTCAGGGGGCACTCCTCATTGACATTGGACACTCCCCATTGACAGGGGGCACTCCTCATTGACACGGGGCACTCCTCATTGACAGGGGGCACTACTCATTGACAGGGGCACTCCTCATTGAAAGCGGGCACTCCTCATTGACAGCGGGCACTCCTCATTGACAGAGGGCACTCTTCATAGACGGGGGGGGGGGGGGTGGAGAGACTCCTCGTTGTCAGGGGGCACTCCTCTTTGAGAGGCCGCATTCGTCATTGACGTGTGGGGGGGGGACTGCTCATTGATGGGGGGCACTCCTCATTGACAGAGGGCAATCCTCATTGACAGAGGGCACTCCTCATTGACAGGGGGCACTCCTCTTTGACAGGGGGCACTCTTAATTGACAGGGGGTACTCGTAATGGACAGTGGGCACTTCTCATTGACAGAGGGCACTCTTCATAGACGGGGGGGTTGGAGACATCTCGTTGTTAAGGGGCACTCCTCATTGACAAGGTGCATTCGTCATTGACGAGGGTGGGGCACTGCTCATTGATGGGGGGCACTCCTCATTGACAAGGGGCAGTCCTCCATGAAAGAGGGCACTCCTCATTGACTGGGTGGACGTCCCCATTGACGGGGGCACTCCTCATTGACGGGGGCACTCTTCATTGACAGGGGGCACTCCTCATTGAAAGGGGGCCCTCCTCATTGACGGGGGGGTCACTCCTCATTGACAGGGGGCACTCCTCATGGACAGGGGGCACTCCTCATTGACAGGGGGCACTCCTCATTGACAGGGGGCCATCGTCATTGACGGGGCATTCCACATTGACAGCAGACACTCCTCATTGAGAGGGGTACTCCTCATTGACAAGGGGCAATCCTCATTGACAAGGGGCACTCCTCATTGACAGAGGGCACTCATTGCCAGAGGGCATTCCACATTGATAGACGGCACTCCTCATTGACAGAGGGCACTCCTCATTGACAGAGGGCACTCCTCATTGACAGAGGGCACTCCTCTTTGACGGGGGCACTTCTCATTGACAGGGAGCACTCCTCATTGACAGAGGGCACTCCTCATTGACAGAGGGCACTCCTCATTGACAGAGGGCACTCCCCATTGACAGGGGGCACTCCTCTTTGACAGGGGGCACTCCTAATTGACAGGGGGCACTCGTAATGGACAGTGGGCACTTCTCATTGACAGAGGGCACTCTTCATAGACGGGGGGGTTGGATACATCTCGTTGTTAAGGGGCACTCCTCATTGACAAGGTGCATTCGTCATTGACGAGGGTGGAGCACTGCTCATTGATGGGGGGCACTCCTCATTGACAAGGGGCAGTCCTCCATGAAAGAGGGCACTCCTCATTGACTGGGTGGACGTCCTCATTGACGAGGGCACTCCTCATTGTCTGGGTGGACGTCCTCATTGACGGGGGCACTCCTCATTGACGGGGGCACTCTTCATTGACAGGGGGCACTCCTCATTGACAGGGGGCACTCCTCATGGACAGGGGGCACTCCTCATTGACAGGGGGCACTCCTCATTGACAGGGGGCTTTCGTCATTGACGAGGCGGGGGGGGGGGACTGCACATTGATGGGGGGCACTCCTAATTTATAGCGGTCACTCCTAATTGACGGTGGGGCACTCCGCATTTATACTGTCGCTCCTCATTGACGGGGGCAGTCCTCATTGACAGGGGGCACTCCACATGGACAGGGGGCACTCCTCATGGACAGGGGGCACTCCTCATTGACAGGGAGCCCTCCCCATTGACAGTGACCATTCGTCATTGACAGGGGTGCACTGCTCATTTACAGGGTCACACCTCATTGGCGGGGGTACTCCTCATTGACAGGGGGCACTCTTCATTGACAGGGGGTACTCCTCATAGATGGAAGGGGTACGCTTCATAGACGACGCGGGGGCACCCTTCATTGAAAGGGGGCACTCCTCCTTGACAGGGTCACTCCTCCTTGACAGGGTCACTCCTCATTAACAGGGAGCACTTCAAATTGGCAGCGGGCACTCCTCATTGACAGCGGGCACTCCTCATTGACAGAGGGCATTCTTCATAAACGGGGGGGGGGGGGAGACTACTCGTTGTCGGGCGGCATTCCTCATTGACAGGGGGCCTTCGTCATTGACGAGGGGGGGGGCACTGCTCATTAATGGGAGGCACTCCTCACTGACAGAGCGCAGTCCTCATTGACAGAGGGCACTCATCATTGACAGGGGGCACTCCTCTTTGACAGGGGGCACTCCTAATTGACAGGGGGTACTCGGAATGGACAGTGGGCACTTCTCATTGACAAAGGGCTCTCTTCATAGACGGGGAGGTTGGAGACTCCTCGTTGTTAGGGGGCACTCCTCAGTGACAGGGTGCATTCATCATTGCCGAGGGGGTGGTACTGCTCATTGATCGGGGGCAGTCCTCATTGACATGGGGCAGTCCTCATTGACAGGGGCACTTATCTTTGACTGAGTGCACGCCTCATTGACAGGGGCACTCCTCTTTGACAGAGGGCACTCCAAATTGACAGGGGTCTCTCCTCATTGACAGGGGCACTCCTCATTAACAAAGGGCACTCCTCATTGACAAGGGG
Source organism: Mustelus asterias (assembly GCF_964213995.1). Classification (NCBI taxonomy): domain Eukaryota; kingdom Metazoa; phylum Chordata; class Chondrichthyes; order Carcharhiniformes; family Triakidae; genus Mustelus; species Mustelus asterias. The sequence goes on from NW_027590737.1 coordinate 188,775, forward strand.
CACTCCTCATTGGCAGAGGGCACTCCTCATTGAGAGAGGGCACACCTCATTGACAGAAGGCACTCCTCATTGACAGACGGCACTCCTCATTGACATTGGACACTCCCCATTGACGGGGGCAATCCTCATTGACAGGGCGCACTCCTCATTGACAGGGGGCACTCATTGAAAGGGGGCCCTCGTCATTGACGGGGCATTCCACATTGACAGCAGACACTCCTCCTTGAGAGGGGGTACTCCTCATTGACTGGGCAGGCACTCCAAATTTACAAGGGTCACTCCTAATTTACAGGGGTCACTCCGGATTTACAAGGTTCACTCTTCATTGACAGGGTGCACTCCTCCTTGACAGGGGGCACTACTCATTGACAGGGGCATTCCTCATTGACAGCGGGCACTCCTCATTGACAGGGGCACTCGTCATGGACAGCGGCATTCCTCATTGACAGCGGGCACTCCTCATTGACAGAGGGCACTCTTCATAGACGGGGGGGGGGGGAGAGACTCCTCGTTGTCAGGGGGCACTCCTCATTGACATTGGACACTCCCCATTGACAGGGGGCACTCCTCATTGACACGGGGCACTCCTCATTGACAGGGGGCACTACTCATTGACAGGGGCACTCCTCATTGAAAGCGGGCACTCCTCATTGACAGCGGGCACTCCTCATTGACAGAGGGCACTCTTCATAGACGGGGGGGGGGGGTGGAGAGACTCCTCGTTGTCAGGGGGCACTCCTCTTTGAGAGGCCGCATTCGTCATTGACGTGTGGGGGGGGGACTGCTCATTGATGGGGGGCACTCCTCATTGACAGAGGGCAATCCTCATTGACAGAGGGCACTCCTCATTGACAGGGGGCACTCCTCTTTGACAGGGGGCACTCTTAATTGACAGGGGGTACTCGTAATGGACAGTGGGCACTTCTCATTGACAGAGGGCACTCTTCATAGACGGGGGGGTTGGAGACATCTCGTTGTTAAGGGGCACTCCTCATTGACAAGGTGCATTCGTCATTGACGAGGGTGGGGCACTGCTCATTGATGGGGGGCACTCCTCATTGACAAGGGGCAGTCCTCCATGAAAGAGGGCACTCCTCATTGACTGGGTGGACGTCCTCATTGACGGGGGCACTCCTCACTGACGGGGGCACTCTTCATTGACAGGGGGCACTCCTCATTGAAAGGGGGCCCTCCTCATTGACGGGGGGGTCACTCCTCATTGACAGGGGGCACTCCTCATGGACAGGGGGCACTCCTCATTGACAGGGGGCACTCCTCATTGACAGGGGGCCATCGTCATTGACGGGGCATTCCACATTGACAGCAGACACTCCTCAATGAGTGGGGTACTCCTCATTGACAAGGGGCAATCCTCATTGACAAGGGGCACTCCTCATTGACAGAGGGCACTCATTGCCAGAGGGCA
>NW_027590738.1:0-2500 GCF_964213995.1 Mustelus asterias
GGGGACAGTGTCGAGGGAGCTTTACTCTGTATCTAATCCCGTGCTGTACCTGTGCTGGGCGAGTTTGATGGGGACAGTGTAGAGGGAGATTTAATCTGTATCTAACCCCGTGCTGTACCTGTCCTGGGAGTGTTTGATGGGGACAGCGTCGAGGGAGATTTAATCTGTATCTCACCCCGTGCTGTGTCTGTTCCGGGAGTGTTTGATGGGGACAGTGTAGAGGTAGATTTACTCTGTATCTAACCCCGTGCTGTAACTGTCCTGGGAGTGTTTGATGGGGACAGTGTCGAGGGAGATTTAATCTGTATCTCACCCTGTGCTGTGTCTGTTCCGGGAGTGTTTGATGGGGACAGTGTTCAGGTAGATTTACTCTGTATCTAACCCCATGCTGTACCTGTCCTAGGAGTGTTTGATGGGGACAGTGTCGAGGGAGCTTTACTCTACATCTAACCACTTGCTGTATCTGTCATGGGAGTGTTTCATGGGGACAGTGAAGAGGGAGCTTTACTCTGTATCTAACCCCGTGCTGTACCTGTCCTTGGTTTGTCTGATGGGGATATTGGAGAGGGAGCTTTACTCCATATCTAACCCCCTGTTGTATCTGTCCTTGGTTTGTTTGATGGGGACAGTGTAGAGGGAGCTTTACTCTGTATCTAACCCATGCTGTCCCTGCCCTGGGAGTGTTTGATGGGGACAGTGTAGAGGGAGATTTACCCTGGATCTAACCCCGTGTTGTATCTGTCCTGGGAGTGTTTGTTGGGGACAGTGCAGAGGGAGCTTTACTCTATATCTAACCCCCTGTTGTATCTGTCTTTGGAGTGTTTGATGGGGATAGTGCAGAGGGAGCTTTACTCTGTATCTAACCCATGCTGTACCTGTCCTGGGAGTGTTTGATGGGAACAGTGTAGAGAGAGCTTTACTCTGTATCAAACTCTGTGCTGTACCTGTACCTTTCCTGGGAGTGTTTGATGGGAACAGTGTCGAGGGAGCTTTACTTTGCATCTAATCCCGTGTTTCAGTTACTGATAGACTGTAGAGGAAGATCAGGTCACACACACGCTCTCCTTACACACTCTCAGACACACACACACACACACACACACATGCTCTCTCTGTCTCTCACACACACACATGCTCTCTCTGTCTCTCACACACACATACACTATCTCTTACGCACTCTCTCACTCACACACATGCTCTTTCTCTCTGTCACACACACTTTCTCTCTCACACATTCTCTCACACACACATTCTCTCACACACACTTTCACGCTCACACACTCTCACCCATGCATTCTCTCTCACTGACACACTCTCACACACATGCACACAGTCTCTCACTCACATACACTCACTCTCTCACACACACTTTCTCTCTCACACACATTCTCTCACACACTTTCACGCTCACACACTCTCACCCATGCATTCTCTCTCACTGACACACTCTCACACACATGCACACAGTCTCTCACTCACATACACTCACTCTCTCACACATACACTCTCACACACACACTCTCTCACACACACACTCTTTCTCTCGCACACACTCTCTCTCTCTCACACAGACAGACTCTCTCTCACGCACACGCTCTCTCGCACACACTCTCTCTCGCACACACTCTCTCACACACACACTCTCTCACACACACACACACTCTCTCACACACACACACTCTCTCACACACGCCCTCTCTCTCACACACACTCTCTCTCTCTCACACACACGGTCGCTCTCACTCACACACACTGTCTCTCACACACTCTCTCACACACACACACACTCTCTCACACACACACTCGCTCTCTCTCACACACAGACACTCTCTCTCTCACACACACACAGACACTCTCTCTCTCACACACACACACACACCCTCTCTCACACACAGTCTCTCTCACACACACACCTCTCACACACACTCTGTCTCTCTCACACACACACTCTCTCTCACACACATAGAACATAGAACATTACAGCACAGAACAGGCCCTTCGGCCCACGATGTTGTGCCGACCTTCATCTGAAACCAAGATCAAGCTATCCCACTCCCTACCATCCTGGTGTGCTCCATGTGCCTATCCAATAACCGCTTAAATGTTCCTAAAGTGTCTGACTCCACTATCACTGCAGGCAGTCCATTCCACACCCCAACCACTCTCTGCGTGAAGAACCTACCTCTGATATCCTTCCTATATCTCCCACCATGAACCCTATAGTTATGCCCCCTTGTAATAGCTCCATCCACCCGAGGAAATAGTCTTTGAACGTTCACTCGATCTATCCCCTTCATCATTTTATAAACCTCTATTAAGTCTCCCCTCAATCTCCTCCGCTCCAGAGAGAACAGCCCCAGCTCCCTCAACCTTTCCTCATAAGACCGACACTCCAAACCAGGCAGCATCCTGGTAAATCTCCTCTGCACTCTTTCCAGCGCTTCCACATCCTTCTTATAGTGAGGTGACCAGAACTGCACGCAATATTCCAAATGCGGTC